>NW_010564051.1:0-62035 GCF_000687285.1 Phaethon lepturus
AGGTTGAAGTCCCCCACAAGAACAAGAATATAGAAGTTATAGAACAGGTCTTTGATAAACTTTTGGAAATGAGCTAAATTCAACAATATTCAAACTAAAAATTCTTAGAGGCTGAGACTTAAGAAAATACAAATGTCTAGCATTTCAAACATTCCCATCAAGATCAAACCCTAGATCAGGATGTATGTCCTAATATGGTCAGCAAGCTTATGAAACACTCACAGAAATTATTTTGAGAATCACAAATCATCAGAAAGGAGAGAAGAAAAACAGTCATTTATTTGAAGAGGAAGACAAGTTCAGCAAGAGAATGCCCGTCAAGCTTTAATTAAGTATTATTAGAATGTATCACAGACACAGCAAAGTTACAAGAAAAGGACGACCATCAGGACAGAAACGCTAGCGGTAAGTTTAGAGAACGCTAAAAAAAGGGAATATGGTGCTCCATTCTTTCCTCTTTCCCAAACCACCAGCCAGGAGACAGTAGGATGAGCAAATGTTGAGGGATCAGCAGTCAGTGAAGTGAGCAAGTGTGTTAAATAAGCAAGAAAACACGTACGTTTGTTATAGCATTGAGCTGTTTATAAATAACAAGCACTTACGCCTTGGTAATTCTGCACTTCTGGGTTCGAGCGAACATTGATTACGTGTCATTACAATGAAAGATTACACCAGCCACTAGTAAATTTATAGCGACGTGAGAGTACTGAAATCTCAAAACGTTTTTAATCTAAACAGGGAGACTTTAAAAGGTCCCCTGGAGTCTACGCTGTGGCCTGAGGAACCTTTGTGATCCGAACTAGCCGCATTTCCTGTGTGGCACCGAAGGCTAGACCGCTGAACACAAAAAAGCTTCCGTACGTACCAAGAGTTCCGAGGTGTGACCAACACAGCCTACAGGTCACATCCGCTCGTCAACAAGTCGCACAGCCACGCATTCGCCCACCAACTGCGCGAGTGGCCGCGCCAGCCTGACGCTTGCCTTGCGCTGCTTCCGGATGCTGCGCAGCGCTGAGCCATCCGGCCAAATCTTTTCTCTTCTTTAGTCTTTTTTAAAATTATTTTATTTACACCACTTCTTTCAGTAGGAAACACAGGAAGCGAGTAAAAAAAAAAAAACACCCCAACTTTTTTTTTTTTTAAATTGATTTTACAGAGTTTAGAGAAAGATCATGGGGGCCCTGAGGTGGAGGAAGAGGGGAAAACAGTTTGCCTGGTTTTCTGATCAGCTCCACTAAATAGTGTGGTGTCACCTCAGTAGGCATTCTGAAATCTGGTTGAGGACTGCTGCAGGAGAGCTTCATTTTATGCTTTTGTTTTAAACTGAGCTGCGTGTGGGTGCTGTACTGTTACTACATCCGTGAAGCTAACTGCTTTTAGAAGATTCCACAAAGACATTATATAGAAGGTATTTTTCAATGGCAGATAATTCCTATATGCTGGCAATATAAGCAAGTTCTCATCTAGAGAGACTTCTGAAATTGTGGTGCGTGAAAGAATAAACCTGCACTACCCGATGGCCACGAGAGAACGCCAAGATCGCTTACAGCAGGTTCTTACAAAACACTAGGGAGGTCCAGGCTCTCTGAAATGGCAGCACAGAAGCAGAGCTGGAGACCGCTAACCCCTGCCTGGCCTACCTGAACTCTACACCCAGAAAAGAGAGAATAAGCAGGACACTATCTCTCTATCATAATAAAGACCTGTGAGTAGCTCATCTGTCTGGGATCCCAAGAGGAGGGAGGGGGAAAAGACAGATATATAGGAAAATGATGGAAAGATGAAGGCACAGGATGCCGGTTAAGGCAGTACGTGAGGCGTAGGGGAGCGAAAGGGCTGGGCCCCAGTAACGAGAAGCGAAACAGAACACCATCGTATGAGAAAGCGGGAGCAAGCGACAGATTTGGCGAACTCTTAAATTTAGAAGCTCTTCAGGAAGGTTTGGTAAAGGAAAAAACAGCTTTGCAACTCGCTGCTGCATTTCTGGAGACCGTTTTCAAAACAAACAAGGAATTCTCCTGAAATTACAGGAGAGTAAAAGCTGGCTGGCCCATCTCGTTGAGTCATTCCTGCATATTTTAATGCCATCCCTTTAAATAGTCCCTGGGTTCCACTGCTACATTACACGGCTAATGCTGTCTGGAAATTATGGAAATTGAGCCTACAGTCCATGTCTCACATGTACTGCTGCTAATTAAGTTCTTTGTGACTTATCATTTGATTTGAAACACGAAAGAAGGAGAAATTGCCTTTTTTCCCCTCCTTTTTGGGGGGAAGGGTGATTTTGAAATGAGCATTTTTGTGGTTATTTTCTAGAAAATCTAATTTCAGAACTGTAAACTGTTTTTACTAGAGCTGTTCAACATTAAAGACTTCACATTTAAAGATCGTACTCTAAGAACATATTGCACATTATCACAGATATCAAATATAATTGTCTCATGACACTTTCCTACATGCATTTACTGCACTGCACTTTGTGCCTCAACATGGGATTATCAGAAGTCAAACAGGATTATCTCCTAAAAAAGCTGATCCTTAAAACTGAAGGTTAATATAGGGATTGGGTTAAAAACGGTTGACCACGAATGGAGTAGAACCTCAATGGATTAGATTCTCTTAGAAAAATTCCACAGAGGATACCGTGTGACCATTAGGAGATCGTTCCTGCAGTATCACGTTAAAAGCATCACTATGAAAAATATAAGCGTTACTCCGATAAACTCCAAACTGCCATAAATAGCCATGGTGCCAATGGATGAGCAGCGTTCCGCAGGTGATCTGACACTGCCTGTATCATTCACACACTGAACGGCATCCCACCTGCAGCTGGTATTGCTACCCCAGCTTTGCCAACCACAGAAAATCTTCGCAGGAATTCATATTGGCTCAAAGAAGCGGCACAACTAAATATACGCACCCTCTTTGTATGATGCTTTTCGCATTCCTAGAGTCTTACTAACTGAAAACTGCCTTCTCAACCAGATATTAGCATTACTCAGAATGAAGGTGAAAAGAAGGGGAGAAAAAAAATATTTTTTTTCTTAAATAAAATAAAATCTGCTCAGGTCAGAAAATCTTCTCCAAATAACACCAAGAACTGGAAGTCAACTCCCTCTGCTTTTTGCTCCCAAGTATCACAGAAGGCATGATACTAGTTCAGACGTTTCCTTCAAAGCAGAAGATTAGGCTCCGTCTGTATTTAATGAACAGCTTTGCAATTCTGTCCCTGAGCGCTAGCAAATGAGAGGCCCTCCCCCAAAGTAATTCACATAAACCTATTCTTTCTCAATACTAGGTATCCCTTTATGAGTCTAGTGCTTCCTCCTTTCCACCCCAGTTCAGCTCACCAAGGAAAAACAAACGCTTAAAACAAAATTGGATCTAGTTTAGCCTAGAAAAGACTTGTGTGTGTGTGTGTGCGCGCACGCGCACGCCAGCTGAAGCCATTCAGTAATATGGATTTAAATTCACAATTTGTTTTGGTAAAACAGAAATCATTACTCACTACAAGCTCCTTTTGCAGCCAGCTCGCAGTTTGCATGAACAAAACTGACCCAGTGCCAGTGAGGAAACCCTGGAAAAACCCATCCTTTTGGCACTGCGGTAAGAGATATGGAGTCAATATTGCTGCTTTCTAACCTTCATGACATAAAAGACCGCAGAAAGCACGAGAAAAGGTAGAGAAGGCAAATATGGGCAACTACCGATGCGGAACAATTGCTAGTCTAAGAGCAACTACATACACTGTGATGCAACAGCATGAAGGAAGACGATGAGGAATATTATAAAGGTCAATAAAGTCACGGTAGCGGACAAAAGGTGAACAGGAAATCATTACTCACTGCTGCTCAAGACCCAAGAGCTATGAGACACCCAACGTAATTACCGGGAGCAAAAATAAAAGGAACTATTTTTACATACCACACAATTAAAATCATAAAGGTCCTTCTCACAGGATGTCGGGGAGGCCAGAAACACAAATGGGTCTCACAATGAATTAAGACACTGGTGAGATCCATCCACAGCTATCAGTGATGACCGCCCAAGTACGGAGGCCGTTACCTCCCAGAATCTGGGCACGGCCTACCACTCTTCACCCCACCTCTCTCCAACTCTTGCCCTAAACACCCGCCATGGGCCCCATCGAGAGACACGCTGCATGAAGTGACCTGTGGGGTGTCCTCTCACAAGACGTTCTTCCATAAATTCAAAAAGGTTGAATAAAAGGTTGAGTAGAAGGATAGTGCTGCTTCAAGCAGTATTTTGCACTTTCTAAAGGTCACGATATATTAAATGGATGTATTTCTCATTTTCTGAAATGTGTGCAGAAGTTCCCAATTATTATGTTATTCATACTACTTTTACCATGCATTTTCTTAATAAAGGATTTAGACAGGAAATTTATTCAAGCTAATATATTATTTCCATATCGAGTCGAACTTAATGGATATCAAAACACTCACCGTATTAGATTTAGTGAAATTACCTGCTCATTGCACAGACTTCTTTGTAGCATGCACCCTCCTAGAATGCTTGTGAAATGAATAGAACAGTTGCCACCTCCTGTTAAATATTGAGCCTTCAGAACAGACCATAGGATGACAGAACCATCATCAAGTCCAACTGTCAACCTAACACCACCGTGCCCACTAAACCACGTCCTGAAGTGCCACTTTGACACATTTTTTGAACGCTTCCAGTGATGGTGACTCCACCACCTCCCTGGGCAGCCTGTTCCAATGTTTGGCCACTCTTTTCTGGAAAGAAGTTTTTCCTAATCTCCAGTCTACACCTCCCCTGGTGCAACTTGAGGCCGTTTCCTCTGGTTCTATCGCTGGTTACTTGGGAGAAGAGACCAACACCCACCTCACTACACCCTCCTTTCACGTAGTTGTAGAGGGTGATGAGGTCTCCCCTCAGCCTCCTCTTCTCCAGACTGAACACCCCTAGTTCCCTCAGCCGCTCCTAACAAGACTTGTTCCCCTGACCCCTCACCAGCTTCGTTGCCCCTTCTCGAACCAAAACCCAATGATGGAGAAGTGACCAAAAACCAGTGACTGAAAGAAGGGCAAATAATGCACCGCAGAGATCAGTAGGTACTCCGTAGCAGGGAAGTGGCAAGTCACGATGGAGTTTCAAGGAATTTCTTTTCACGTTTCAGCCTCGTGCATAACACATACAAGCTATGCTGTTCAGCAAACAAGGAACCCATGTTGCGCATATGCTTCCATGCAATGGAACAGACAAGATACAATCCTGACTTTTTCAATACAGTCTTGGTCTTGTCAAGATCAACAGAACTTCCAATGAGATGACCATCAACAGCCCTTCAGAAAGTTCTGCAATTTAAATAATCCAACTGAAGTCAACAAAAAGACAAGAAAGAGTTGGGCCTTTCAGTCAAGAAAGCATTCCATGTTCAAGCACATGCTTAAGCACGTGACACTGAAGCTAGCAGCACCATGAACACACGCAAAGACAACTGTATGCAGTTCATTCCTATACAGGATAGGACTTCAAATGCTAAAATATCTTCCTACAATGGAATTTACATACCTAAAGTTAGGCACTTGGGTAAGTATCTTGCTAAATAGGGGATCAAGTAATGATTTTATATCTAGATTCAGCAAGCATTTACTCTACTCTATTGTTCAAGTTCAAAATGTATTTCTTGGGAAATACCATGCACAGTCACCTTTGTGAGCACTACGCCAAATCTGCTTCTAGTGCATATGGGTGATGAAGCCAGTGGAATTATAAAAAAAAAAAGGAACGTTTCTTAACATAATGTTTCAGTTCTTCCAGAAATGATGTGCTTGCCTTTTTTTTTTTTTTTTTCAGAATGCAGTCTATTAAAAACACATTAATATTAGATAATCAAAGAGACCTAAATTTTAAAAGGAATACTTTAATACAGATCATTATTTCAATTTCACAGTAATTCATTTGAGAAATGTTCCTAATTAATTTAACATTCATTTTTAATTGCCAAAAGATTAAATGGATTCATCTCTCTTCTGCTGCGTAAGTGTAAATGAATAGCTTTAAATGCCCTTTATATTTACGGCAAGCTATTTTGTCAGTTTATTTTAGCAAAAAAAAAAAAAAAAGTCCTTTTGTTTCTGCAGCAAAAAGAGCAAATGAAACCTGTGGAAGAGATGCAAACAGAACTGTGCAATAAATCGATTTTTTTATTAAGGGCAAATCTTACTCTCTCGACCAATGATTACGAGGAAAGATTCTCAGGAAACTAAAATGGGGCGGGGGGGGCGCAAAGACAGCTACTTAATTATTACATTTTTGCCAAACACTCCTTAATTCCATTCTTGGAAAAGAAAATGGTTCCTGTTAAAACAGTAGGCAGAAGGATTTGAGAACAGCACTTAGGAGGATTAAGATAAGCAGCATGTTACTCTGCTTAGAATTGTTCCTGAAATTGGTGTATGTAGTGTGGGCATTCCTTGATCCCACCAGCAGTGCCTCTGGCCTTTCCCATTTCACAAGCGACTTAAATAACTGAGGAGGCAACAGAATTGGTGATCAATCACCAGGTTAAAAAAAAAAAAAAAAAAAGAATACTTTTTTCCTGTATCTACCTATATCTACATCCCCACCCTTCCTGTGACTATGTTCAAAGCAGCACTGTATTATCTCATTTGTAGTGTTCTGGAAAACATATAGATCATGGACTGAATGAGACATTCATATTAATTTGAATTATTTATACACGGAACCATGGCTGTATCCGAGCCAGTCTGGTTCCTGACCCACCGCATGCTTGGTTCTTTTGTGTAATGCTCCTGGCACGCACTTACGAGGCAAAGCCCTTAACGGTGGTGGTTTGGTTTTGGAATTCCATCACTTAGAGCAGGATAGACAGAGGTTTGAATCCATCCCAGGTATCTGGCAACCATCACACTAGCAAGTCCTGGTCCATCTTCTTCTCTGTCGAGCCCAAAGGATCCTCACCCTTTTTCAACATAGCCTTCATGAACAAGCTGGGCTCACAATGTCTGTTTGAAGTAGCTTCTGCCTGGCTTATGTGTTTTGAAAGCAACAGATGCAGATTTATCACAGCTTAAGGGTACAAAGAGCGGCGACTCTGCGTCCTCCACGTTACAGAATGCCTTCCCTCTCCCCAGCTGCCCACCAGCGTAGCTGTCCCATCGACTCGCATCCTCAGCACCTAAACGCAGAAGACTACTTTCAACATTCCTGCAGACCCTGACCCAGGATCCGAGAGGCGTAGAATTCGGAATACTTTGCTTGCCAAAGAATTGCCATTTGCCTAAATAAACAATTGCCTGTTCAGTTGTATTGGTTTTGTGGGGAGACTGTGTGTAACCCTATGTGGAGATCACAGAATCATAGAATTATTTAAGTTGGAAAGGGCCTTTAAGACCATCAAGTCCAACTGTAAACCAAGATCACCAAACCTGTCACGCACTGCATAAGGAGTTCGACCTCACAACTCGGGTTTCTGAGTTTTGCTTTCACTGTGAAATCAGGCATCGCAATTCTGACACTTTCCCCAGAACCTGGAAATAGAAAGTGAAAATTTGAGTTTTCTGAATACTTTCAGCCCTCCCCAATGCCTTATCCCACTCTTCCAGATATTAGTGTTCATCACAACACGGTGAGCTGATTTGCTAAGTTAATCTAGAGAAAGCTGCCTCAGCAAACTGCAGTCATTGCTTAGAAAAGAAACAAATAATTGGTGTTTTAAAGCATGTTAAAATTATAGAAAACCTCATATTTTACTTCCAGGATCCATTTCAGGAATTGCCTCAACTCAGTGAACAAGTACAGGGCCTGGGTTGTAAATTGCCATTTGTAAAAATTAGAAAAACATATAATTTTATTAGGCATTAAATTAACTACATAGAAAGAATGAGAAAACATGAGGTCGTCTCCGATTTTCTTTTTTCTAATAGACAGCACTGCATTTAAATGAGAACTCTAAGAATTAGACTCTAATTCAAACAAACCTAATTGTGCATGCTTCACTTTGAACATGATAAAAATGTAACGCATACATCAATAGATCTAATATTTACGGCACTAATTAACTGCACTTCAAACTGAAGCAAAAAAACCATCATGGTTTGATGGGTTGCTTTGCTTCATAAATAACAATATCCTAGTTGAAGATCGTGGGAGATTTTGCCAACAGTAAAATTCACTTTTTAATATATTTTTTAATACTATTTTAGTTCCTTGTTAATAAAAGAAACAACAGGGCTACAGATATTTAAATCGGTCATGGCAAATAAATGTCAGTTCTGCATCTACTTGCAGTTAGAGTAAACGTTAATGAGTTACAGGGAAACAATACACAAAATGTCCACTACTATTTAATGCATCAGCATGAAACACTAACATACCAAAACTGAGTAATTAAATAAATTTGAAGGGCAGCTAATTTCACCATTTCTATTACCTTCTATTTGTGAAAAGTAAACTATGGAGAGGGCAACAGCAGTATTTGCCCCTCAGCACAGGCTGACACAAAGTTAGATGCTGTTCATATCCAACTAAGATTTCCAAATATTTTTTAACATGGAAAAATACAGATTTTGTGCTAGCTCCACTTCATAAAAGTGTGACATTCACACTGTTCTATGAGAGTGTACTTAATCTTCTTTCATTCTCTTTCCTGAGTGCAATTAAAATGCAGCTCAAAGCAAGCACAAGAACTATGGGGAGATGGAAGGGAGGTCGTAGTTCTTGCATGATGTTCTTTTCCTTTTCTTAACATCTTCTTTAACAAAAAATAGCGACTCTAACTGAAATAACACCGTCTATCGTAAATCGCTACTATTTGTTTTCTCCAAGAGAGAAAAGGACTAACAATTACATTTTCAGGTTTTTTGGGGCACAGCTTTATTTGATTGAACGATAAAATGGCCTCGTGAAGCTTTTCAGCCACATTTCCATATCTAAGGAAGTCATTCCGAACCTCTCTTCACTGAAGCTAATTACTAGAACCGCCTACTACCTCCTACGCCAAACCTGGCCCAAACACTGGATCGAGCAGCCCGGCCCCAGGCTCTCCGACGCACAGACCAGCCTCTTACAACCTTAGAATACTACGGGCAAAGTGTCGATTTTTAGACCATTAGAATTCGACAGCATTCTGGTACCATTCAAAAGGACAGTTAGTAAATGGATTTCCAGGTCCTGTTCTTCTCATTCCTCTTTTAGATGAGCCACAGCCTTCACCTGTAATTCATAAGACAGCATGAAAAAGTATTTAGATCCGATACATCAACTGAACTAGCTAGCAAAGCTGGATTAATTCTCTGTTCCTCTAGAACATTCTGCACCGAGATACAAGTATTACTGTTCACTGCAATCATGTTATCCCATGCCACACCAATACTCTGCTGGGACGAACGTAGAGCCAAGTTCGCTCCGAGGTTCCTGCTAACCCTGCCTCTGGCAGGGGCCAACGCTGGATACTCGGTGATACAAGCAGCGTAGGTAATACTTTCCCTGAATATATCCCAGCATCTGCCAAACCGTGCTTTGGGCAGCTTTTTGGATTCTTTTGCCCCAAGGATTGAGGTTTCTTGAATGAAGATTCCTGGTTTCTTAGAAAATTGTATCACGATTGTCCACGTTTACAGGTATCTTCACAGAGCAGGACTCCAACCTACACTAGACAAGTGCTATTCAACTTACCAAGACAAGTATTTTTTGGCCACTTTCTTTACTACTGAATAAGCTACTACTGAAATTGTCTTCAACCTCTTCTACCACAGTACCCTCTCTCGTTAAGTTTACAATTCCTGTTTCAGAGTTTTTCAGCTTTTCTTTCATTCGCCCATTTGCTCAGTAACAGTAGTTCTTCCCCGGACAAACTGGAGTCATCCATAATTTTCTCTGTTACTGCTCCTGTCCCCTAAACTAAGCCTGATCTGCTCAGACACAAGCATTTGCTTGTGTTCCAATCACAACATAACTGACGTGATTTGGAAGCATATACAAGCGCTGAACAAAGCCTAACAGACGTTGTTAACACTCCAACTTGGCTACTGAACACAAGCTGGGGTCCAGACACTGACCACAAGCCAATGTCTGTTTTACTTTTCTAAGACTATTTGCCAGATTTCTTGATGCACAAGTTTCTATCCTCAGCAACGTCCTTCAAGATTTCTTCCCTGGCAGACAGCAAGAAGCTCTGTATGCATTATTTTTTTCTTTTTTTTTTTTTTTTTCCTGGCTCTATATGTAAGCAGAAAGTTCCTTTCTTTTCCCTCCCGCCAACACGACGTAATGAATCCATTTTGCTTGTTCTGCTACGGCATCCATGAAACAGTCAAACTTAACACACCCAACTGTTAGTCTCAGTCTTCACTTAAGAAGAGTTTCTTGAAGGAACTCAGATTTTCAACCACAGTCTTCCGTTCTGCTGAAAACGTCCCTACCTCCTCTGAAGTTAAACTCACCGGCCCCAAGTCCCAAATCTTCTACCCACACTACCCCCTTCCCCCTGCTAACCCTGCCATTGCTGCAGAAGCCTTATAGATGGCAGCAGTGTCCAACTTAAAACAGTAACGACAACGAATACCCCAAAGCATCCAACTGGTAGTCTCTTCTTTCCAGCCTTTTACTGATGCTAGCCTAATTCTCTTTGCCTATACTTTTGGAAGTTCTGATAAACAAAATGTTGTATGGTGTTTTACACAGCCCTTTGCACTTTGCATACCTTTTTGAAGTTGCTGGGATGTATACCGCGTTTGTTTGCTTTGTGCATCATCTTCTGTGAACTCGTATTTTCACTTACACAAACAAGCCTGAGGAAGATAGATAGTGTTCTGGCTTCTTTGTAAAAAATTACCTGTCATTAGCTTCTGTCCGAGCTGGTCATTTTCTTGCTTGACATTCCAAATGGTGAGGAATAATTCTCTTTCTTCCAATAACCAAAATTCTTGTCCCAGGCTCCTGGGACATCAGTTAGGCCACTCAGATTAGTGTCTGCAGCAAGTCTTCCTCTGAGAGGAAGCATCCCTGATTTTGGATTTGCAAACCTAATCCTACCTAATAAGCTTTATTACTTGTTATTACGAAGAATCTAGCGAGGATTCAGAAGCCCCACTGGAAGAGATATTAGAGAAAACACATGGTCTGTGCCCCAGTGCACTCACAAGACTCCACCACCAGCACAGACCCAGCAATGAGTTCAGGTTCTCAAGTCTCACTGAAGACAGAGATTAAGCACCACTTTGCCTCTGAGCGTCGGCGCTCCAGCTTCTGAATGCAATTAGATTATTTCTTCCCCCTACTGAAACGCACAGTCGGCACTTAACCTACCCAATTACAAATTTAAGAGGGAGACACTGAACAATACTCCGGCAGATCTAGCCACAATTCGAGCAGTCAGGAACGCATTTGACCAGTAAGCGAGCAAGCCCAC
This sequence comes from Phaethon lepturus, assembly GCF_000687285.1. NCBI lineage: Eukaryota > Metazoa > Chordata > Aves > Phaethontiformes > Phaethontidae > Phaethon > Phaethon lepturus. The sequence continues at coordinate 11,423 of NW_010564051.1, forward strand.
CTGCCCAAAGTTGCAAGTGTGATCAAGGCATATTATACCGTTACTTCTCCAGTACCTGTGGTGTTGGGAGTAGGGGTTACTACTACCAAAGGATAGCAAAACCTGGATAATATTAACGCAGGTAGACCTGAGACTTCCACGTTGTGCTCCAGAACCAAAGCGTATTCGTTCAAGCGCAGCAATACTCAAACGCAGGGGCCAACTTCACTCCGTGTAACTTCACAACTATACCCGTATTTATGCAAAAACCAAGTAAGCCACGCCATTAATGATAAATCAGTGCCTTTGCCGCCAATGATCTTTTCCACGGTAGCACCCAGATGCCTGAGCAGCAGATAACGCCCCGTCCCGCTAGGTCACGGCCGCCCAGCTAGCTTCTTCCTTCGGGGTCCAACTGGTAATTGCTAACAAGGTCTACTCCACAAGAAACAACCTGCGAGCCCAAACTCTGCTGCCCGCAGAGCTGGAAACAAGGGTAGCACACTACAGCTGACCTCCAAGGGACCAAGGACATCATCAGAAACACGAGTCTTTCTTCATCCGAGTTCACCACAAAGGCTCACCTTAGAGTCAGGGCAGCAAAGCAAGTAGTTTTACAGTTCGGTTCCTGTGAAGTATTTTAGCTTACCAGTTATAAAAATCAACAAGCAAAAGCATTTATTTCTCTCCACTAACAATGATAGGAAATGAAAGCCACTAATTCAGACGCCGGTGAAGATGCTTAAAGTGAAGTAGGATGAATCCCACGTAAGATGAGTTGTGGAAATTATTTTTGTGGCTTGTATCTAGACCAGGCCCTATTCTTTAGGCATTTCTCCACTAACCAATACAGATGTAAGTTTAAACACCTACGCACATTCTAATAACGTTTATCCCAGGTCTAATTTTCTCTCTCTCTCTGCATTTAACTCTCACTGACATTAATGAGAGCTCTGTGTGTGTATGCGCAGAACTGACTCCTGGCATTTTTACTGCTTGATTTTTTTCAAATGTAATTAGAAAAGAACATTGAAATGCTTAATCTGTGTGTTTTGGGAGAAATGTTTAATAGTGCCTAATTAATGCATAAAATCTACATTTAGAAAACCAGTATCCAGGCACTGCAATAATCAAAATATTTGCAGAAATCACAATAGAAAGAAAAATAAGATTATAAATGGTTTCCTGGCAAGCGTTCATGAATATCTTGGTTTGTTTGGTTTGGGGTTTTTTTTGCTTGCTTGGTTTTTTGAACCAGTTTTGGATACACTTCAGGATTAACCAAATAAAAAAAAACCTATCTGCAGCTGACTGAACCACAATTGTATGTGTCTTTTCAAGAGGAGCAGACAAACCTGGAGGTTGTAATTTCAAGCCATTCACTTTTTTCTTTGTAAGAAACAGTCTGTAAACAGTGCACAATACTATCCCAGTCAAATAATTTATTTCCTTTATCACATCTCTATTTTAAGTGTATTTACTTAGAGCCTAGTTCTGCTAAGTGTTATAAGTCCACAAAACTTTATATTCTCAAAACACAGTACAGGCCACTCAGATAAGACAGGCTGTGTTCTACAGTACTTAAAGTTGCATTCTCAAAACACAGTACAGGCCACTCACGTTAGACAGGCTGTGTTCTACAGTACTTAAAGTTGTTTGCCTTAACGTTATAGAAATTATCTGGCACATAAGATAAAATCAAACTTTTACAAAGAACCTCTTACACTGAAATGAAGAATTAAACTTTGTGACTAGAAGAATCAGAGAAGGGAAACAAAGTGGAAGGAAAAAAGTCTCCGTAGAGGTGAAAAGAAGGAAGAACAAACCTGTTTTGCTTGACTTGACCACACGGTGTTATATAGAAATGATCTGGCACATAAGATAAAATCAAAACTTTTACAAAGAGCCTCTTACACTGAAATGAAGAATTAAACTTTGTGACTAGAAGAATCAGAGAAGGGAAACAAAGTGGAAGGAAAAAAGTCTCCGTAGAGGTGAAAAGAAGGAAGAACAAACCTGTTTTGCTTGACTTGACCACACGGTGTTACAACACCCCTTTCCCTCTGCATGTCTGTTTTGACCGAGTACCAATTTTATTCTTTTTGAGAGGCTTCATTTTGTTCAGTCCCTTTTGAGACTTCACAGCCAAATCTTTTCCTGGAGTTAGCCCAGACGTTTGACTCTTTAAACAGCACGTTTTGCAGTCTTTAGAGGTTCCTAACCAATTCAAATACTGAAAGAGAAGACAGATCTAGGTAGGAAAGAAAAATCATGCTATACCCACATTCCTAATTTCCAATCTTAGTTGTAAGTTGAATCTGAAGTTAAGCATTGTAGGGTCTAATGTTCAAAATTTTCCTAATTTCCTTATCAATTTGTAAAGCAAGGTAACATCAGTTTTCCCAAAAAACTTCCAGCTCTTCAAACACGCTGTTTTTATTTCATTGGAACTGTAGTCCTGGTTTTTTCCACACTAGCAATACACATCCTAAAGTCCATAATTTCATAGACACATAAACAATTTCACCTTAAGTGTGTTCATCATCATCGTGAGATGATCTTTGCAAAACGCAGCAGGCTGCCTTTTCTTCGTTCCCAGAAAAAAGGATATGGCTTTTGGATGGAATTTGGCTCGCTGCTTGATGGCAGAGTAAGTTTTGTGGTTCACGGTTATGCTCTTCCACAAGAAGCAAAAGGAACAAGCCCTCTTGTGTACTGTATCACTTGCTCCTCCTCTCAGCTTACACCTCCTGCTCCGTAACATTAGCTGTTTATCCTTCTTAGTCCTCTTCTCAAACTCCCTGAACCCCTTGCTACACCGCACCATTGCCAACCAGAGTAGGCAGCACGTCCCGTGACCCCTCTGGGTTCCACACTAGAAGCGCCTAGCTGGACTCTGTGTTTCCAAGCCAACAGGTCAGCCTTTCCCCCAAGGAAGGCTTTAATTTGGGTCTCCTTTCTCTAACAGATTTTCATTGGGCTTGCAGGAACCTCATTTTTCTTAGAGGACCCAATTCCTCTTTCATATTTGGGCATTTCACTCAAGAGCAGTAGTCAGGGGATGGACAAGCACCGGGTTAAGAAAGAGGGGATTTCCCCTGCATCAGCGGGAATTCTGACATGTAATTTAGTGAAACAATAGATGAGGATTCCTACAAGGTTGTATTTTCATGACAGACTTTTACGTGTGCGTTATTTTCAATTATGAAATCCAGTGAGTTTATTATCAGGCACCGGAAAACCACAGTAATTTCTGATGACCCCCAAAAGAGCCAGGTTTGGTTTTCGAAGACGGCGAGCACTTGCCACTCCTCGCCTCTGCAAATCCAGGGATGTGTTTCCAAGAATAACTGCAAAAACATCCAAGCGTTGCTTTGTTACTGTGGCAGCACTGTGTATCTTTTTTACAGAGCTCTGGCTCTAAGCAAAAGCAAAAGCAAAATACAAGAAAACAGAATTTTAAAAACCCACACAGATCCACAGCTGCGCAAACAAGTAGCCTGCTCCAAAATGGTTTTGGCATTTATCTGCATACTGGTTAAGTGTCCAGTAACTAAGAAAAAAAACTGATTCTGACACTTAGTAGCTATTAGGCATGGACAGCTATCAACTATTAAAGATGGTTTTGGACACAATTTTCAAAGGATTCAGCTCCGCTGCTGTACAGAGCTTGCACTAGTAGGGAGGTGAGATCTGCTGCTCTCAGGTCCTGCGGCTACACTGCCCTGCCGGGTTGTGCCACGCTGTCCCGCTCAGCTGAAGCACACCATCTGCCACGCAGACCTCTGATCTCGCCTGTTCTGATCACAGATGCCGTGTGTCAGGGGGCCCTCCGGCATGAGAAGCACTCAGAAGACATCGCAGCACCCCCAATAAGGCCTTGGAAGCGGTTCACCACCACCACCCAGCCTACATCACGCAAACCCCATAGCTCACAAGAGACCAGCAGCCTGATGCCAGGACCTCCGCTCGCTCCAGGGGCTCTGCCCTGCCAGCTGGCACCATGCAGTTCACCCAGGGCAGATGTTCTCCAGCACGCAGAACCGAACACACACTGCCAGTTTGCTGGAGGCTGCCCCAGAATCATGGAGGCAGCCAGACTGCAAGGGTCTGGACACGCACCATAGAATCACAGAATAGCTTGGGTTGGAGGAGACCTTCAAAGGCCATCTAGTCCAACCGCGCTGCAGCGAGCAGGGACATCTTCATCTAGAGCAGGGTGCTCAGAGCCCCGTCCAACCTGACCTGGGATGCTTCCATCGCTTCCTGCAACTGGAACAACCTGCAGCAGTTTGCTAGTCAGACGCAAAAGGCACCACTGTGACAACACCCCAAGAACTGGCACCAGCCTGAAAGCAGATGAAGCCCCATTTCTGGGCCTGTCGTCTCATCCGTAAGGAGATGAGCATCAACCTTACAAAGCTGACCACACACATCCGTGGCACAGCAATCACCCTCTGGCAAGTCCAATCTCAAGGCCTGCTAGACCAGGCATCAGAGCTGTCCTCCCTTTCGCTATCCGTCATTTGAGATGCCCAAGAAAACAGCACAGCAGTTAAGTGGGGCGCAACCACAAGTGCCAACTTCCATACAAGCCCACCTGAAAGGGCCATCACTCCTACTGTCATAAAGACGACCATTTCATCTCACCGAAGAGTTTCAAAGACCACATGTACACCGCCACAGTCTTCCTCCATACAGGATGGGTTAAAAATTGGCTAGCACTTCTTAAGGAGAAAATTTATCCTGCGAGAGAGGATGCTACAGTAACCCCATTTGTACTCTTTGACAGGAATGTCAAAACAACCCAAAAGGAGATTAGTACAGCTCTCCAAAGCCTATGCAGCCGGCCTACTCAAAAGCATGTTACGATGAATGGCAATGCCAAACAAATCTGCATTGAAAAAAGACCTGGAGCAAGTCAAGTCTGAAGAAATCACAGTCAAACTTGATGAGTTACATTCAATACGTAGGGCATGCATGAGTTCTTCACCACTCTGCCTCAGTTTTTTCCATGTGAAAAACCGAGAGCCACAGTAAACACACAGACATTTCCCATACATTTGCTTTGGTGGGTAAGATTATTCTACAAAGATTTTTTGAACAAAAAATGCTGTGCAGAAACAGGCTGAACAAACTCTGAAATGTTGAAATATTGTTGAAATTTCAATAGGTTGGAGCAAGCATTTCTTCTTTTGTTGTTGTGAAAAAAGAAAAAAAAAATCCAAGCCCTCTGCTCTCAACTGGAGCTTTCAATTATAAACATAAAAAATAATTCCAAAAGCTGAGGAGTTGAGAAAATTCTGAAGAGCTTAAAAGTCAAAAGGGGTCATGGGAAAGCAAACTCCAACAGAGGATTAACCCTAACCCCTGTTCAAATACAGAAGTCATCCCTGCTCTGAAAGTCCAGTCAAACAAGTATGCTGTGAAGAAGTGTCTCACATTGTAAGAACATGAAACAGATGATTACAGCTGAACTTAGCATTGTGCACTGAAGAAACTAGTGGAATTGGCAAAGAACCTTTTTGGTAACTATATATACATTTCAAAAAGTAGGGGTTTGCCCTGTATTGTGCAAGAGAAATTCTGTTTTACATCGAGAAATCTTGTGCTAATACAGGACAGTAAATTGTATGAATAGATGCCTACCAGTTTCCACACAAATTTGAAAGACCCAACAGAAAAGATACGTTAACCTGAAAGCCACAGCTTCAGCTCTCAAAGGTTGCATTAAATCACATAGCCTTACACTGTCCCCTTGGCTATATCCCATAAGGAATATTGATGTATTCCTATTCTACGGGAAGATTTGATGTAAAACTGAAGTGACCAAAATATTGAGATCTAAATCCCTGGAGTAAGGGAATTCAGAGAAAAGGCTCCGGTAGTAATCTTAACCAGTCTTACAAAAAAGAAGATACAATACCATCTTTCACCACACAACTGTCTGTTGATGAGCAGCACAATCATATACAGTTTAACCAAGGTGATATTGAAAGATGCTCCCAATTTGTAATGAATTCAGATTACATTAGTGCATCTGCATGTTCACTCTTAAATAAAATCCTACAATAATAAAAATTTTCCATCATTATTGTTCAGTTTCATCACCATTATTCTTAGTCCAGTTTGGGGTAGCAAAGAGAGAGATTCTGTTCTCAAGTGCTCTGGTCCCATCCCTAATAAAATTCCATTCGGTTTTCATTAAAATTACACGGGCGTATAGCAGGTCAAGATGTGGGGAGCTCCAACTGTTTCCTGAATGAAAACTAATTTTCCAGTTATTGTCCAAAATAAATTATACACGAGTATAATCAAAGTTAATTGAAGAACACTGCATGGTTTGAGCTCATTAAAATCCTCACAAATGCCAACATTAAAAATACCGTTCAGTGCTTTGGGGGGCGGGCGGGATCTTCTTTTGCCTTGCAAACAGCTATTAATATAAGCGTGACTTCCTCAAAGCTAAACAATACTGAGAGCAACTTCTATGGTTACATGGAGGTAGCAGGTAAATGGATCCTCCTTCTTAAAACACTGTGTTTTCAAACCTGTTGGCTTAATAAATATTCTGCGTTTCAAATGAAACCTTGGTCATACACAAGTCACCAGGAGTTCTATCACTAAGAGTTCCAGGATATATTCTGTGGGTCACAGAACAAGAACCACGCATTTGGGCACAAGTCACAACGCTCCCTCATGAACACCTACAGGCTTGTAACTTCTGGTTCAACTACGGCAGCGTGTTGGCAAGTCAAGCAAAATCTGAAATTGGAGATTTTCAACCGCAAGCCTACCAAAGCTCTCAGAAATTGGTTCCTTAGTTACCTTCTCTGCAAATACTTTGTGTCCTAACAATGGATTCAATTTAGCCTGGATTTGTAGCAGTTTGATAACCTTGCCTGTGAGAAGCGTACCTTTCCTCTCCCTGGAATCACCTACCTCCGTATTACTTACAGGTTATGACCCCAGAGAAAAGAAGAAAAACCTTTATAATTTGCTCCCAGAAAATAAGGTTTGGCATTACCTTTGGTTTGCCATTAACTTTCTTATCATTTATAGGTTGATCCAAACACTCCTATAAAGTGAGCACAGAGGACGGTATCACTGAGTATCAGTAGCAAGTATGCCCAGAAGAAAACAAACTGTTCAATCACACTTTCTTTTGTCATGTAAATAAAAAAAATTAAAAATAAAACCACAAGAAGCCGTAATTTTACCACATCAACAAAACTTTGTTTTTGAAGGCAAGGACAGAACTTTCAAGTATTTCCATGCCGGAGATGTTTCCGGAGACGCAGCAAGCAACACGGCCCGAGGGGGCCCGCACCCAAGGGCGCCAGCTTCAGTCCTGACGGAGCGGCGTTCAGCTCCGCGGCGTGCGCGTGGCCGGGCCTCGTCAGGCACGGAAAACCCAGTCCGTGCTGGTTCCTAAAGCACATTTTCCCCTGGTCACGGGGATGAGTTGGGCATGCTGTGGTTTAAAGAGGGCCGGTGGTCCCATGTGTCAGCGACGGCTGGATGTCTCCTGACTGGGAGCTACAAACACCAAATGACGGGTGGACTCGGGACACGAGTGGGAGGCAGGCTCCCTGCTCTGCGCGGCGCAGGAGCACGGCACACCCGCACAGGACAACGTGCCCGTAAGGCTCTGTAGTGTTACGCACGGAGTACCACCGTCCCATCGAGACGGCCCAGGAGCACTCACAACCGAAAGAAAGGATCTGTCCTCATCACGTCCCGCGTGGCTTCACGCTGAGTTCCTACAGCTGTATCAGATTCTGACATTCAGCAGGTTTTTCTACTTAATAACTGTATCAAATAAAAAGAGAGGTTTTACAATATCGTGATCACAGGTGGTTACATGTCATAATGGAAGAGCTGATTCAACGCGATTCCTGAATTATGAAAATACCGCTTTCTAAAACAGCATACCAGAATATAAAGGGAAAAGGAAAAAAAAAAAAAAAAAGGTATTTCCTTTACAAATACCAAAGGAAAGAAACCTTCTTTTGGAATGGTCTCTGTCTGAAAAGCTTGTTCTAGAAGAATCTTTTTTGTAATAACTATGCCATATATAAAACATTAGTTTTGTTGAAGAGCTGATACTTCAAGCCTTTTATCACCTGCAGTTACCTCCAGCAGTATAATTAATACTTAATCATGACTCTAGTTTTCACAGACAATGATGCCTAGTGTGCTTTTGCTGAGGTAAAATTAAATTATCTATTCTCACTTTATACATGAAGATCTGCTCTTCCAAATTATTAGGAAATTGAGTAACTACAATGAACCCAAATGTGGATATTTGTAAAAGTGAGCCTTCATTTGTATTGATTCTTCTTTAACCACAAGAAATTAAAACAAGGAATCAAGCCTATGAAATCTGTTTTCCTCAACACAGGAAATAAATACGTAATTAAAAGAAAATCAGATATTCCATACAGCACTGGTTGTCATTTTCAGCTCTGTTACTCAGTACAGCAAATGCATTGATTAAGTGCCTTTTACAAACATTTCCAAATTAATAATAAAAAAAAATTAGCTCAGTGCTCTAACCTTCTAAAAAAAAAAAAAAAAAAAAAAGGCAGCCTTTGCCTATATTGCAGCTAAGAACTCCTGCAGAACACCCAAATACGAAAATATGAAAGGTACTTCTGGCATTCCAGGAAGCAAAGTATTTCGTAACCCAAGTAACTTCACACAAAAAAAGAAAAAAAAAAAAAAAGGTGGGAGCAGGGGGAGAGCTCTTTAGCCTCCACAGTGTCCCAGGACACAACGTGGTGTCCACAGGAACCTAACGCTACCTGGTGAGCGCAGGGAAAGCTGTGGTCAAGTTGAGATTTCCCTCTGCAGGCTGACTCGCAAGGCTGCCGAACCGGGTATTTCAGCCGAGTCCTGAAGGAGGGCTGTCCATTTGGGGGACACTAATCTTCTTCCAGTGGCCACGCTTATGTGGAGAAATAACTTTGCTTACCAGTATAAATGTGGTAGTCTGTCAATTAGCTGTAGCTTGAGTATTTCCATTTATTAGTGTTATGTTGAAACAGTACACCGCTTTTCTTTATGAGAGGGCACAGATTACAAAATTCACAATCGATGAAGGGTGAGAGATACCAAAGAAAATTACTGACCATTACAGCGAAGAAAACTGACCCTCACTTAATGACTGAGCTCAACACGGACCAGGCAGTGGATAGAAAAAAAGGCAGAAAGGGAAATGTGACATTTCATGGCTCATCAGGGGTGTTGGCTGTATCAGAGAAAGATATCTGATACACCATTGTAATAGAAGCATTCAGAAAAAAACTATGGGGGGGAAAAACCCTCTTGGAAATTTTTTTTTAGTGTAATTCAGTCTCATAGCAGTAAACCTAAAAGTGGGTGTTTGTTATATATGTAGTTGCTAAATCCAAGTAAACAGGCTTTACTCTTGTCCACAGTACCAATTAAATCCTTTTCGGTTTCCATAATTCTCTGACATACCCAGTCATATTTCTTTCAACTTCTGACGAATCTCGGGTTGCGGTCCTCATGTCTTATCAGAGAGTCCACCGCGTAAGGCCGTGCTGAATATTCTGCCATATGCATTTCATTACTAGTTTGATAATAGGCCAAAGTACTTTTCTATGGCCAGTTGAAGCACGGCTTGTAATTCAGAGGCCGGCCATCAAAATGTTACAAGGATGCTTGAGAAAGACCTTCAATTATGCGGCAATTAATTGTACGCTGGCATCAAAGCCTACTAACCACGTTGTGTTGACTTCTGACAGTGAAATAACGCCAGCCAAGAGCAAATGCAGCGAATTCAAGGAGCTATGTTTGTCATTCTTAGGGCTGTTGTTTTTTAAAATAACTTTTTTTTTTTTTTTAACAAAACAAGCCATTCACAAAGACTCCTCATACATCATGAGATCAAAATGTTTGATCCATACCACAATAAAATAGACATATTAGCTTGAACATATATGGGACTTTTCTAGCCTGCTGCCGGTAAGTATGATTCACTGTTAGCGAACAAGTGCCCAGACCCAGTTGGGCCTTTTTTTAAATACCTTTCCTCCCTTACCTGAAACAGAGAAAAATCAAACAGATAAACATTAGTCCACACCAATCATTCAATGTAATTTCATCTTGGTGTCACACAGTATTTCACAGTTTTTTAAAAAGTTAGCAAGTTCATATCCTTGTACTAGTTTTATTACTCTAGGTTTATAGTTGTTTAAATTTTAAAAAGCAGAATTTCTCATACAGATAATAAATCCATTTTGAGTCAGTACAATACAAATCCATACACTTAATTCTTTCAAAAGCACTTTGGTAATTCTGTTAATAAGAACATGTACATTAACTCCAGTATTTATTCTTTATAACCAATGCTCTAATTTATGCTGGTTTTGCCTTTGAAATACTCGTGACATTCTTCCTGTAACATAAACACTTTTTTATTAGGAAGAGTAATTATATTTATAAGAGCAACTATCAGGCTTAATTTTCTTCCTCAGTTGGTTTTGTGGTGGGTTTTGTTATTGTTTCATTCTCATTGAAAACTAATATAGTACTTGCCTTTCATCAGTCTGTCAGGTCTTCAAGTTTCACACTATTTTTCAGAGATAATGATCAAAAGTAAAGCTAGACTATCTACCTCTCTTCATTTATTAGCATTTATATATTCGTATTTCTAGTCTTATCAACAAATCTGTCTATCTGCAAGTCTTCCAACTATTTTCACATTTTATTTTTCCCCAGTATTTTATAGTTCCCTCTGTTTTTCCAACATTCTTTATTTTCCCGTAAACAGAGGTGTAAAAGATACGTATCTCAAATTATTACATAGCATCTCAACCATTTGGAAAGAATATTAATTGCGTCTCTCTCCTGAGCTGTTACGCTGATATCCTGCATCCATAGTCCCGTTTCCCCTGAGCAGTGTGACGGCATAAAATGACAGGATAAAGACCTTCTCCTCTGTAAAGTTTCTGACTAGCATTAATCAACATGAAGGTTGATATGGGATGTAAAACGCAGAGCGCTGGTCCTGAAGAAAACACCGATTTAGAGAAAAGTTCAGGTTTTGCTGTAGAGGAATACTGAGACTAACACAGAGAAAAAATGTTTGCAGTTGGTAGCAAGGTAGGTATTACTTCCCCTTTTCTGCTGTCTTCCCTTTTCTCACCTGTCAGAGGCACCGTGGCGGCAAAGACAAAGGAACGTGTCACATATAACACTGCAATATCATTATGCCATTAAAGTTTTAGGCACTACATTTGCTGCAAAATACCGTGTGCGTTTGCTTAAAGAGCGCTGCATGCTTAGTAAGTAATGACTTCTCACGTAACGCCCTTAACATCTTCCAAATTTTCAGCGCTGCGTGAACGCGGCCCATCCCGTCATTCCTTCTCCCTGCACTGGCCATTCCATGCACCGCCTTCTGAGCGGCACGCAGACACGCCAGCATCACCCGCTTTTTTGCGGCTTGATTAACAGCTTAACGCACGCTTTGCTTTCACTTCGCCTCGGCTGCTGCCTCAGCGATAGCCCTGACTCGAAGCGAAGGCACCGCGCACCCTCGTCTGCTCCGAGCCGGATGCGTTCGTGTCACCGCCCTCAGGGACAGCGGCTTTGCTCTGGGTGACCAACAGCCTTTTCAGCTTTACCGTCCTGGTAGCGACAAATGAAATAGTAACGCGGTTCTCCCCGCAGCCTCTCTGCACTTCCACAAAGGTGTCCTCAGCCCCACCTTCCACCTCCCCTTGCAGAAGCCAGATGTAGCCCTCTCCCTCGCAGCCCCCCGAAGGCACCCGCGGAGAACACGTCTGTGCTGCTCCTGCTCCCTTTCATCGCACCTCTCCTCAGAGGTGCATTCAAGCAGAGCTCTTGCTCTGTAATCCCCATCAGCCCTCCCCTCTGAACTGCAGCCTGGTCCTTCCTCTCCTCCGTAATCCCTCACTTCCGTAAGCAGCGGCTTCTGCGTCAGCCTACCGTACGCTCCAGCGTAAAGCCAACAGTAAGTGACTACTACAGAGGTCTATTCGGAGAGGGCTTTTGCCTTTCCTCCCATCTGTGATCCCATATGCCATGTGCAAGGTTTAGAGAAACCCAGGACGAGGCTCTTAAGTTGTTAGCTAAAACAACTCCCCTGTCTTAATTAAAAACACTAAGGCCAATGCATATTCCCTGGACAGACTGAAGTAACCTGGATGAGGTTTTTTCTTCAAGCTCTGTACATATAAAAATGCCCTAAAGAAATGAGATGCTTTTTGTAGAGTTCACTGTGTCAATCACAGAATCATTAAGGCTGGAAAAGACCTCTAAGATCATCCAGTCTAACCATCAACCCAACACCACCAAGCCCACTAAACCATGTCCCAAAGTACCAGGTCTACACATTTTTTTGAACACCTCCAGTAACAGTGGCTCCACCACCTCCCTGGGCAGCCTGTTCCAATGTTTGATCACTCTTTTCTGTAAAGAAATTTTTACTACTCTCCAATCTAAACCTCCCCTGGCACAACTCGAGGCCATTGCCTCTCGTCCTATCGCTGGTTACTTGGGAGAAGAGACCAACACCCACCTCACCACAACCCCCTTTCAGGTAGTTGTAGAGAGCGATGAGGGCTCCCCTCAGCCTCCTCTTCTCCAGACTGAACGACCCCAGTTCCCTCAGCCGCTCCTCATCAGACTTGTGCTCCAGACCCCTCACCAGCTCCGCTGCCCTTCTCTGGACACGCTCCAGCACCTCAATGTCCTTCTGGTAGTGAGGGGCCATGGATCCAGATGAGAAGTAACCGCATTGCTGAAGTACAGTTTTCCCCAACTGCTCTGACTGCCATACACTACACAATGCCGTATTCCACTCAAGGAGAGCTTAGAATACTACATTTCATTTATAGAAAAATTCTATAGGGCCTTTCTGAACCGATGGAAATTAGGGAGGTTAAGCAGGTATAGATTTGTAGACTTAACTCCTGACCCCATGCGTGTTAATGAAAAACTCCTGCTTCTTAACATGGGAAAACACTTCATGGATAATATCGGTGACTTTGGCTCGCCTTTATGTCTGCAGCGTATCTTGACATCTACTAGTCTGTTTATTTTGCCAGTGCTGCAGTGGCAACTGATGGCACACTGGGAAGCAACAGTGTGGGGGGGCTCAGAGGAAAAGACACTCATGCATTCCAGCTCCTCAGAGGTATTGGGAAACTGTCGAAGGAATAGATTTGTCAACGACTTTCTTCCTGCCCAGTATTTGGATTATGATAATTTATTCTCACACAGGATGTACCTGCATATACAGAACATGTTCCAATGTGTTTCAAGGTCAAATTAGGAGGCAAATATTCCACCTCTATGTGTTTCATCCACGTGATGTGCTGATTTTCTGAGTCATGGTGGCTTACAGATGAACTGGTCCATATGACAGAGAAATGAGAAGCCAGCAGCTCTCATATGTCTCACCGGGATTCCCTCTGCCCTTCTCAGCACAATCAGTTCTTGCGATTGACACACAGTAAGTTTTTGCGTGTCCTTTTGAATTTTACTGAAAATTAACAAACAACTGCCTAAAAAGAAACTAAATCAAGTTTGTTATGTTAGACTGACTAAAATTGAACACTGTTAATCAAATCAAGGTTTTAACTGAAGTCATAACCAGCTAATGAGTTAACAGTAACATGGACTGGCGTCAGCATTTGACCAAACCAACAGGGGAATGAGTAAAGGAGAAACCAGAAAGGGTCTGGCAATTGAAAACACCCACTGCAGAAAATACTGGAGATCATAAGCTTTTTCAGCTCATTCCTTTGAGGCAAGGGCCAGCTCCTTCAGGACTGCGACAGCTTTGATATCGCTGCTTGAACTGCCACCCTCCTGCTGTTTATGTTTTGAGCTAGCAGGCCTTAAAACTTTTCTGATGCAAATACAGTTGGGTAACTTTAGCTAACACAGGACAATTTACAACAAAGTAGTTTGTGCCAAACGATGCAAGTACCTTCACTCAGCTTGCACCCCCAGAAAAATCTCTAAATAAACAATATGAATGATCTCCCTGAGGAGCCACGAGAAGGACAACAGAAGGTAACATGGAAAGAAAGACTAGGTCTTGGTCTTGCGTAATTTTCAGAGCGTCAAAAACAGAAGCGGAGCTCGGGTAACCAGACGGTATCATTGTGGATGAGCACCTTCATGCTCAAGAACCTCTTCAGCACTCGGACCATCAGGTCTGTGCAACTGTGGAGTTTGCACAGAGAAGCTAACGTCCCTCTTGACATGAGAGAATGCGTTGTGGTTACTCCAGGGAATGATTAATTTTGCTCCTTCTTTAAATTGCCCTCTCTTCACTGGAAATAAAGGGAGTTTATGAAGACCTGCTTCCCTAGGTTAAAACCAGACATGGTTTCCAGGCATGGAAAAAGCTGGAAAGAGAGGACTTCAGAGACAGAGCGTCGATACCCTTCCTGTAATAAGCTAAGAGAGTGGTGGCAACTAAACTCCTCACATCCTGTCAAGGTGCTTTCAGTGATCTTAAGAGCCCTTCTGACTTGCTTATGCTTTTCACCTGCAGACATATCATTCATAGACTATCTCCTGAATCTTCTTGTTTTGCTGGCAGAACTTCTCCAAGTTGATGCAAGAATCTAAGCACTAGGGAACTGTGTGCTCCCGAACCTCCCTGAACCTCACCACCCAACGGGAGGGTCTCCCCGACAGCTTTGTCTGACCCCGTCCTCTATGCAGTAAATAATCAAGTGTACCTTGCCATGGAATCTTGTTAAAACAGTTGTGTTTATTATCAAAAACTTTGTTAAATCAGTGTTTTATATCAATAAACGTACTGCTACTTCTCTCTTGAAGTGAAGCGCACTCTCACTCTACTCGTGACAGGAATTCAGTTATTTATAGCGCTGTTAATGTAATTTAACCTTCAATTAAAGAAAACATTCAGAGTGTCTCAAAGAAAACTACCATTTTAAGCAAAAATGTTCAGTCAAAACAAGTCTGAAATATACTTAAAAGTAAGCATTAAGTGATGCCTTTCAAGTCATATTTTGAAGAGCAATACATTATTTGCCTTTTAGCTTCTCAATCCATACATGTGCTATTGAAATATTTTTTCCTACGATTTTATTTCATTTTTCAATCAAAGAGATTCTGAAATACTCTTAATGAAAATCTACTTTTCTCACAATCACAAGATTCCTGGAAGTGAAGCATTATAAGAAAGCTCTGCATAATGTAAGACCTGTACTGACGGGGGCAATAATGAAGCTTCCAGTTTGTTTGGCTGTCTTCCATCTCTCTCAGTTCCCCAGCACTCACTTTCCCAGGTTTTGAATTTTGCTTTTATTAAAATCTTCTTGAAACCTTGATCTTTTCCTAAGGGAAAAGAATCTTAAAGGGAAGTTTTTTTATTTAAGTGTGTATATATATAAACACACATATATATGAATGTTTTCTATATTATATATCATACAAAATATGTAACATAATATTATAATTATATATAATACATATTACATTGTAATGAAAGTTATATAGAATATCTTAAAGGTATAAGTTATCTAATATTAGTAGTAGCATTCCAATCAACATCTCTTGCAAGCAAGCAAGCATCCATAATTTCGATATAACTTCTAATCATCATTCAGAAGTCTTTAAAAAAATCAAGTTAAAAGTTAAGCAGAGGGCAGGTGAGAATATTTACAATGAGAATGATTCAAAGCAAAGAAAACACAGGGTAGGACAGCTACTTCAAATTTGGTAAACATCATGACTAGACAAGAAAACTTCCCTGATAAATAAGCTTTTCAGAGTTTGAGCTGCAAATGACTGTAAAAACTTATGTAACTCTCTTGGAAAAGTAAAGATAACGCAGAAATTATTAGCAGCAAATTCATAGCAAGGTAGATGCATCCTTATACCAGAACTTCATGGTAAAGTGGTACGTTTTCTCTGACACTTTCCTTTCTCCCTTGAACACGGCACATCAAAAAAAAATGTCTTTACCAAAATCAACCTCTACAAGGTATCTTTCTACTCATTCCATACCACTTGAAGTTTACCTGAAAATAAAGTTGCAGTATCAGCTCCCTGCTCAGAGAAATCTGTCTTTAGAGAAGCCAGTGATTTGCGTGTGAGTTGATACTCCCATAGTACACGGGGCAACGTAAGCAGATGTATAGAGATAAATATATATCTATCTGTTGGAGATAATATGTATTATTTATATGTAAACATATATATTTATTTAGCCAGTGATCCCGAAGCAACATGTTCTTTTTCTGTGTAAGAGTAATCACCTGGTACTTCACAGTCACTGCCTGAATCCGATGCTGCTTCCATCACTGCTGTGCATTTGTTAGTTCATGGACTTGGGGAAATGGCAGCAAGAGAAATACAATAGTCCTTTGCTTCAAGTAACTCAACTCTGAAGCCCAGCAAGTTGGGCTGAACAGCAAGCACTTCAGAGACACAGAGGTTGGGCAGGTAATTCTCCTGCCTCTCCAGCTGCTGGTCCTCAGCTCCTGAAGCACAGCTCCCACGCGTGCATGTTCCCACCCAGTGGTTCTTATATTTTCTGTAAAACCCACATATGCTCGATTTATGTGATCTTGGAAAATGTTTCCATTTTACAACTCTGTCCCCGCTACCTCCCCTCCGGGCTATTCCAGTGAGGACTCTTGAAACAATCCATTTCTGTCGGGGCAGCGTAACAGTTCATGTGAGAACCTGTAATGGGACTTTTCCACCGCTGCCTTCATTTCTTCTAAAATTGAGAGCTATGAGCAGTAACAACATCCACATTTCGGTGAGCCGTAAACTGTGTAGTTTAAAAACCCCTGCCAAGTTCTCCACCATAGATTGCAAGAATACGGTGTTATCTGCTACTGTACCTCTTCAGAATCATAGAACGGTTTGGGTTGGAAGGGACCTTGGAAGGCCATCTAGTCCAACGCCCTGCCGTGAGCAGGGACATCTTCAACCAGAGCAGGGTGCTCAGAGCCCCGTCCAACCTGACCTGCGGTGTTTCCAGGGACGGGGCACCTACCACCTCTCTGGGCAACCTGTTCCCCTGCTGCACAGGAAGCCCTGGTCATCAATTCCCTCCTCCGTCTCATTCGTTCCTGCAGAGTTCTTCCCAGGGCAAACAGTGAATTCCAGCTCTGATAACAGCAGCCGCTGGTGATAAGAGAAGGTTGTGCTTTGTTGCCTGGGTTGAAGTTTCATATGCAATCCTCCCTTACCCACAGGCTCAATTCCAATGACGCACATTTCAATACAACTCCTAGACTAGAATCGACCTTTGCTGCACACTAAAATGCAAACACAGGGACTTACAATGGAACTATTATCACAACATGTTCATTGCTGTCCAATTTTTCCACATGCAGGCCATTTCTCGTGGCAATTTCTGGTGCAGATTCCCAGAAACTTGTTTACTACACTGCATAACAATACTGTGTGAAGCTCTCTAATACGTCAGTTAAAGCAACATTTCCAATTCCAGGATTCCATGAAAACAGGGGAAAAAATTATCATATTAAAGACATACCTAACATGCATCTGAAACAGCCCTGTAGTTTGACAGCTCATGTCCTGTTTCTCTCAATTTCTGAACTTTGTAACCGAGTGACCTTTATCAGAAGGGCAAGTATTTTATGACTGTAACAATGACAGATGCTAGAACAGCAGATCACAGTTATCTGCAACTACTGCAAAATGCCTTCGTGAGGCAGGCCCCTTCCGTGGGGTTGGGCCCCATATTTTACCTGCACACTTCTGCTTTGTCCACCAAGACTATGAGTGGCAATAAATGAGAGGGTTCAGCCCCCAACAGTGCCTTCTAGAAGGCAAAAGCACTGCCTGGAAGCAGTGGGTTAGTGCAATGCTCAAAGGTGGACTACACGGTACTGGGGTAAAGAATGGAACTAAGAGACTTTCCCTTAATAAAAATAACCACATACACTGACAAAACACCATGACTACAATGTTTTTTCCACAAAAGTCACAGAGTAGGAGCTGCATGGAACGGAAAGCTTTCACCTAGGTAAAGAACAGGCAGGAGATAAGAACTGGGAGGTAGGAAGTGCGTGGTGGAAGGTCACCGCACACTGTGCAACACAGTGGTAAGTGTTTGAACATACCTGAAAGAGAGGATGAATAGTAAAGCGAGCGACGCAGTCTGCCAGTAACACTAGCATATCAGCTAGTAGGACAAGGCTGAGTAATAGAAGCATCATAACCCTGCAATATTGAGTGATTATGGGAAGAAGTAGCAGATGAAATTCGTTGTAGATAAACCTAAGACCATGCACATGAAGAAATGTAATCCCAAATTTATATACACAACTTCCTGAGCTGACTGAGACACTGGGGTTAGAATACGTCGCTCCATGAGAACCTGAGCACGGTGCTCTGTAGAGGTCATAAAAGGAAATGGAGCACTCCGAGTTATTAGGATAGGAACAGAAAAGAACACAGAAAACATTACGATTCCTCGTATCAATATGCGGTGCACCTGCGTCTTGAATCCCTTTGCAATTCCAAACCAGCTATCCGAAAAAGCGTACCATGGATTTGGAAAGGTTGAGGGGCAAGCAACGAGTCTGATCAAAGGCATGGAATAGATTTTGTATGAGGAATAACTGCATAGACAAACTTTTCAGTCTGGAAAAAAAGCTGACCAACAGGTTACATGGTAGCAATTTCAAAATTACCAACAGAAGTGTTCACTGTCTGTTCAAAGAATGAGACACTAAACAATAAAACTACATTTTAAAATTACAGGTTTAAAACACAGGAAGTATTTCCTTATACACAGCATAGTGAAGCTGCAAAACTCTATGCCACAGGCTGTTGTGGTTGTCAAAAACTGATAGAGCTTCATAAAGAGATCCTACAAATTAAAAGGAAGGAAAACCCATTGAAATCCACTGACTAGAGACACACAATCTTGGGCTCAGAAGTGCCCGAAGCACAAATTGTCAGGAAAGAACCCAGGAGTTTAAGGAATCGTCACTCCATGACTTCCCTATTCTTACACTCTCTTTGCCAGTGTTGAAAACAGGGTAACAGGCTACACAGACCTTTGGCTTAAGCCAACAGATGGGTATGAATATTCTTATAGTGCCTTAAACATCTTTCAAAAGCCAGTAAAAAAAACATGCAAGTCCAGTGGGTTTGAGTTTCTAAATCAATCTTTTCTTATTCCATACATGTAGATCAAAGATCTCTGCTTCTGCTTTCAGGTGCTGTCCCCCGCTAGCACATGGAAGAATCAAATCATGTTGCAGGTCATCTTTCTCATCAGTGGAGTCACTGGAGTTCAGAATCTATGTGGTAATTTAGATTGTTTTTAACTTTATTTTTCCTTGTTTTCCTTTTCTTTTACCATCATCCTTTTAATAGAGGTGTTATATTGCAGATAAGAAATAAGAATGACTTAATAGGAAGGGAGAACTCTAAAACCTTCTTTGCTTTTACTCTGTAAGTCAGCCTATCCCCTTCCCTTTCAAGTATCATATAAATTTTATCTTTTCAATAAGGTCTTAACTCTAGGCTCCAAAGGACTCCAAACTGCTGCTCCGTCACCTGGTAAGATGATAGCATCAACCACTTTCTGACCACAGCCATCCCTAACACACGGAGGGAAGGGGATTATACCATTCGGATGTCAGTTCACAGCATTCTCCCTCCCGCTGCTTTGATTTTCCCCTGAGGAATTTGTATGGGCTTCCACTGCAACTTCAGAGTGTAAGAGCCAAACACTGTGACTCTTGGTGTCATCAGCAGTGACCTTCCACAAAACAAAGAGGGGGGGAGAGATTGTGTAGCCTCTGCCTGTACTCCTGGGCTTTCGCACGCAAGGGGGTACCTTACACCCGGGACCCCGGTTACCCAGCCCTGCGTAGCCGTCGCAGTGGCCGCCGGGCTCTCTCCCTTGCTGTGCACCAGCCTCTCAAGGGAACCAGGGAGCGCAGGGGAAACGCCTTGTGCCCAGGCCTCGTCCCTGCCAGGACGGAAGGGCACATGGCAGAATACACGCGTCCGTGGTGTAGCCATTGTCCACGTGCCACAATGGCAATTTCAGTATCAACACAAGAGCCTTCCACTAACAGCACGCTGGCCTAAAGAGACGCTAGTTCAGCTACAGTATCTATCGAAGAGAAAGAGCATTATCCGTGGTTTCAGTACTCTTGTCTGCACTTGCCAAGGGCATCCTTGATAAAGCACCTGCCTCCACGTTCGATTTCCATGAGCAATACTTCACTTCGAAGCAGGAATATGCCAACCTGTTGAGTCACTAAACCAGAGGACAGAACATGAAACTGGCAGTTACTGCTACACGCTTGTGAAGGACTTTGTGTCCTTCACTCTGAGCCCTATGTTGCATGTTTACAAGTAATTACAGAGTTGGTCTAACACAGAAAGGAAGGAATGAGAGAAGCTGCACTTCACTGAAAATTACTTATTCCTTTTGGCGATAAAATTTCCTTTTGGCCTACTTAGTAACGGCTCCATTTCCTATTACAAAACATGGTAGAATAAATCTATTTAATATTTCAAACTTTCTTGTGGGGAAAGCTTATTGAAACCTACAACAGCAACCCTGACAACACGAGTCCAGGGTGCCACCTCGCATTTGCACTGTATCACGAGAAGGGAAAGGTCAGGGAAATTTCTCCCTAGGAGCCCAATTTTTTAAGCCGTTAAATGCGGAGAAAGAGAGAAGAGAATTAAGATCTCTCACAGACAGCGTGAGATCTGGGGGTAGAACTCAGGTTTTCTCATGCTGAGACTGCAACATTTCTCTAAGGATTTCCACAAAAGAAGAACGAATTTGAGTAGCCCCTTTTTAAAACTGAAAAGGAAGTCTTAATTAAGGGAAAAAAGTCTTTTGTGCATTCAGCCAGTGCTAGCTGAGCCAGGCAGGTGGCGGGTTAGGGAGAAATAATGATGTGAATAAATGTGAAATAAAAACATAGGCATGGAAGACAGCTGTGCAGTTGCGAGCGGTCCAGACAGACCACTCCATTACATGCGCTGCCACACTGCTCGGGGAGAGACGAAGGTGGAGGTGAAGCACTCCTGCCCTTCCTGGTGCCAAAGCCCACAGAACACGCATTTTGTCATCAACCAATCTGTTTGAATAGGAAGGCTATACTTTCTAAACAGATTGTCGGTGGAACTTGATGACACTTAAGTTGTGTACAATGCTATATGTGTTAGGTTTACAGGACACCACGATACCTGCAGAGAGGGCGCCTTGCTGACATCAGAAGACCATTTATGCATATAGTGACAGCTACCGACAACTGAATTCTTAAACACAGGTTAAACATTTTATATCCAAAGCATTTCTGAATAGACTAGAAAAAACCTGAAGCATTGGTATGGTATTAGCAACAGGGATCCCCAGGTTTGAGTTAGATGACAGAGGTCTCCAAAATTTTTGAAAGGACTGGGATACCCTTCTTCTTCTTCTTCAGTATTGACACCCCCACGTGACACACAGCACATTACACAAACACTACAGCGACCGAGGAACTGCCCAACAGAAGAGGAGAGGAGGCTGTATTTTGTGTGTGTGAGAGCACGTGGTAAAGATCTAAAAACCTTGCAGAAGCCATGAGGGTAAATAAACATAACTGCATATACCTTCTTCTGCACTTGTGAAGGTGATGAACCACTATCAAAAAGCTGTGTTTGGGGTCTTCTACAGAAGAACCATGAGGCTCCAGGCAAGTTGTGGTGTTTTTTTTGTTTTGTTTTGTTTTGTTTGTTTGTTTTTGAAAGTCCTGAAAGAACAAAAATGTTCAGGACAGACAGACAAGTAGAAGAAAATACAGGTGGTACCACATTTCCCCATGGCCTAGGAGTCTGCAGATAGAAAAAACCTGTTTTTCTCCACATATCAACCCCAGAGTGAACAAATGGAGGCATGTTGGATCTACTTGGACAAGGACGAGAAGCAGAATCCCTGGCTAATGCGCTGAAAGCCAGCTGACAGCCTGCGTAATTCTCCCTCTCACACACTGCCAATACTACAGGAGCTAACTGTGACAACAGTTACTATCTGGAAACACACATCATTCCAAGAAATGCTCTTTTACATGCTTTAAAAATCTTTATCATCACATGAGTTTCCAATATTTAGATGGAAGATACTTACTTTCTGCAAATTATTATAAATTGCTGCAATGAAAAAGCTGCATTAAAGAGGTTTGGGATTTCTTTTTCTTAAAATCTAAAAATCAGACCAAATTTAATGGAATTAATAAGTCATCTCACTCCCCATACTCTGTTACTTGTTTGCTCTTTTGTTTCTTTCTGGGAAAACTCCAGCTTTCGCCATACAACCGTAATACAAAAAATTAACAAAATATGCCCCCAAGGCTTGACTTAATAGAAAGTCTGATGCTTCCAACGCTGTGACAGCTGCTGTTCTTGTGATGCTGGTGATAAGTGTCATACACTAAAGACATCTCTTCTCCAAGCTTTGTAAGAAATGAGGGGTTGCACAGTCTTGCACCTAATCCATTTGTATCGAGAACCGAGGCTTTGCCAAGCGTTATACAATGGAGTGCTGGTGAAATACAGCCACTATGGAAATTCTGGAGAAGAAAAGGAGCGTGTCTGGGGGAGAAAAGGTGTGAAGTGTATGCATCTCTCTTAGTTGTTCCTCAAGTGAGCTATTGCTTAGACAAATCCCAAAGTGTAATTGCATGTAACTTGTAGAATAAAAATCTACATACATGTTCTCATCAGAAAATAAACACACACAGAGAAAACTAAATTAAACGCAAGGTATTCTGATACAGTATTGCAGTTATGATTTTTCAATGCATAAAACCTAAGGAAAGAGATTTGGGACTGTCAGAGTTAAGCACTGGGATCTTAGAAATGCTTCTGGAAAACTTGGATACCACAAGTTTTTCTGCACACATCGGAATAAAACCCCAGAGTGAACAAATGTAGGCATGTTGGATCTACTTGGACAAAGACAAGAAGCAGAGTCCCTGGCTAATGTGCTGAAAGCTGTATGCGACTCAGTCTCCCTTCCTTCCTAGACACTTTTAAGAGGAAAGAAAGGGTTAACGTTTGTTTATTTGCCCATCTGTTTTGATAGTGCATCATTGGCCATCAGATGCTGAAGGTAGTCTCTGCACCTGAGAAAGACGATGAAGCACACAGCAGTAGAAACAGTATCATCTTCCAGACATTACCTTTATCAAAGGGTCCCCTTGTTCTAGTAACTCACTGGAAAAAAGACAGAGCCTAATAGAGGCTCTGTATTTAAAAACAAAATTTATTTAGTTGGCAGCCTCTCTGGTGGAGAGGGCCTTTGCTAAAATCATATCCTGGCTGAAGAACTCTACCTTCTGCAATCTGGGTGATTCATAAATGTCAAATCGTTTTATAGACAGTATCTTCCAAGCTGCAATTCACTACTGACTGCCTGACTTTTCCTTTAAGAGGTTAACGCCTCATTTTAGAGTTGATCTGGTGCCCTTAATGGGGTCACAGAGCCAAGGAGAGACACTAAGTCTAGTTTCACATTAAACGAGTTCTCACCCAGAAGGTATTGCAGGTCTGGCTTTCAGGGCCACCAAGGGAAGCTGTGTATAGGTAAATTGAAGATGTCCCTGCTCATTGCATGGGGGTTGGACTAGATGATCTTTAAAGGTCCCTTCCAACCCAAAACATTCTGTGACTCTGTGATTCTAAGTGTCTCCAGCCTTTGGTAGCAGCACATAACACTTGAAGAATAAAAACAAATCCCCTTTTGCGATGAAAGTAGAGGTTCAACACGCATTCTGTCTGAAATCTCAATCTCAAGCTTATACTGGAACAATCTGTGCATCCAACTAGAGCTTGCCAGGAATTTTCAAAAACCACTTGGATGCGTAGGTTATGGCACCTTCACTTCTGTCCTTCTGCCCTTTGGGTTCCTCCAAGAAGCCAACCCACCTCTCAGCAGCTAAGACCTTCTATCAATAGGAAAAGCCTCTGAGCTGACAGGTGAGCAGGGCTGGCTGTCCTGCCATCAGATCATCTTCTGAAGGCAGACGGTGCCATTTCAATTAACTCTTCTTTTAGCCTAAGTGAGCTGATGAGAAGAAGCCATAGAATGTGTGAAAACCAAATCTGTGAGAGTTGCAACTTACATCTTCTACAGGTTTTCCCTCACAGCTGAGCTCAGCTGAAGTATCAATAAACTCCAACAATGGCTAGGTTGTAAATATTGACTTAGATCATCTGCTGGTATACATCAGTGCAGCTCCAATGATTTTAGCAGCACAAGATTTATTTGCACCAGACGACTGCTGAGTCTACCATGTTTGTTCAGCCAGGTTTAGGCCTCTTAGAAGGTCAATGAATGAAGAGCTTCTCAAAGTCCTCCAGCAAAAGGAGTGAAATCAAGACCTTCTGCATCTCTAAATATAAATTACACAACATACTTCACAAAAGGAAGAACTTTTCTTAACGTTGTTCCATGAAGCCAGAATTATACCATACTATTTCAGAATGAGCAGAACGGAATTACAGGGGAGGCAACTGTTCTGCAGCCAAACACTACAGTCTGTGAGTAACTTTATCTGTAGAGTGTAAGCTAACAGTGTGTCCAAAGAAAATCATTTGTACAAAACCAACGTTACGTCCTCTATTACCTATAGAAAAATGGATGCACGTGGTACCATCCTCATCACAGCAGAGCAGTTACTGCATCCATTCTGTGATGGGTAGTTAATTCCAGTAATTACTAAGATCACAGATGGTACCATCCTCATCACAGAAGAGCAGTTACTGCATCCATTCTGTGATGAGTAGTTAATTCCAGTAATTACTAAGATCACAGAATCACAGAATCATTAAGGTTGGAAAAGACCTTTAAGATCATCAAGTCCAACCACCAACCCAACACCACCGTGCCCACTAAACCATGTCCTGAAGTGCCACGTATACATGTTTTTTGAACACCTCCAGGGATGGTGACTCCACCACCTCCCTGGGCAGCCTGTTCCGATGCTTGACCACTCTCTCTGTAAATAAATTTTTCCTGATATCCAATCTAAACCTCCCCTGGAGCAACTTGAGGCCATCTCCTCTCGTCCTATTGCTAGTTGTAAGATCTAAGCCACAATCTCCTCTAGCGTTTCAAAGCTGCATTTCCCTCCAAGGACAAAACCCATCTGTGCTTCAGTAGCCCTTCTTAAGCAGCAAAGAAGAGATGATCCAAATCAGAAAGGTGAAACAGTTTGGAACCTGTAAAGGTATGTTAGAGTGCAGGTTTAAGAGCACGCTACTCTGACCATGCTCCCTGCCCCAACAGCACACACACATACATACACACCCCAGGGCCAGTTTTTTTGCTGGTGTTTGCCTTCACTGCATGTTCCTCTTATAAAAACAGTTTTGCCCTCCGTATTTTTTCTACACAGTCACAGAAATCAGGAACAGAAACTTCCCTGTGAAGAAAGCTTACTCATTGTTCCTCCTTTAAGTAGAGTTTACTCGGTATTTGGCCAGTTTCAGCTGCCATAGCACTTGTGGGAGGTGGTTCAGCTGTTTTGACTGCAGTCTACTTCCTCCTGGCTTTTGAGACACGCAGATTCCAAGCCACTAAAATACGGTCGTGTTCACTTCCATAATATGGCAAAAGACCACTTAATAAACACGCCCTCTCAAAATGTACGTTGTTAAATATAAGAGAGCAAGAAGAGCATAAGGAAGACTACACTGGGACAGATCAAAGTCTATCCAGCCCAACAGCCTGTCTCTAGTGCCTGAAGAATGTAGAAATAGGACGATCGCAGGATCATCAGTCAGCACTTCCCTGAACACCCGTCCAGCCTCCCGTGGGACTAGAGGGGCCGGTAGGGACGTCCTGAACCAGAAACAGTCTATTTCTATTTAATGACATTTGAAGGAATTTCTTCCATTAATTAATCCAGCTAGTTTTTTTTATGTTTGGAAACTTCTGGCATCCACAACATCTTGCAGTACTCCAGAGTTTTACTAAGAACTTTGTGAAGAACCACCTCTTCTCTGTTTTGACTCAGAGCCCTTGAGTTTCATTTGATTCCTGCTAGATTCTGACCAGGAAGATATATTCACATCCCAGTGTCCTAGATCTCTTCAGGCTTGGTTTTGGTGGGTTTTTTTCCAGGCAAAAGAGTCCCATTTCTTCCTTTTATGGAGCCTATTCAGTACATTTGATCATTTGTGCTGCTTTTTATGATCCTCTTCCAATTCTATTATACCTTTATGAAGATGGGGCCAGAGCTACATGCAATATTCAACATGCAGAAGCACCATCATGCAGTGTCATAATAATGTTTTCTATTTTATTTTCATTCCTGTACTTCCTAAACCCTAGCAAGGCAAGTTGTTTTCTTGAAGGCTATGGAGAATTCAGCTGATCCTTCTCTCCAAACCTTGTTCTTGAGTTATAATGTTCATCTCAGAAGGGGAGTCTAGGACTGTTCTCCCTCCCCACCTCCCTGTACTTCACGTTGCATTTATCTATATTTCACCTGTCGTTTTTATCACTCGGGTGCTCAGCATGGGATTTTTTTTAATGCAGCTCTTCACAATCAGCCCTCACCTTTACTCTGCTGAAAAACTTATTATCACCAGTGAAACCTGCTGCCTCTCTGCTCCTTTTTGGATCCCCTGGGGACACGTTTAACACGTGCCCCACCGCTATCCACTGGTGACCTCTCCAGGAGAAGTCTTACCATTTATTTCTACGCTGTCTTCCTTAAGGTGTCCTCCATAAAGAAATGTTCTGGAGCGGAAACTGTCCTCGAACTGCTCCACAGTCAACAAAGGAGAAGAAATCATTCAGGGGGTGGTCTGGCCTTTTATTACCGTGGTTCTCTTTTTATACCGCAATCGCCTACTTTCTCCCTGGTTTCCCTGGCAGATTTCCTCTTCCTCTTGTTTCTGAGAAAAGTGTGTGTTTGTTTTTTGTCCCTGCACAAGATCTTCTCTTTTTCCCTGTTTTTTATGCCTTTGAGAGCTGTAGTGAATGAATAAACCTCTTCTTAAACACAATCTGCATTTAGGACTATATGAAAATATCACACATTCATCACACAGTATGAATGCTGAAGACTTAGGGTTTATACTACCATTACCGTCAAAGGAAAAACATGTTAAAGCATCACTGGGAGCAGGATCAGACCTTTAATATATGAAGCTATTAAAAACAAACAAAAAAAAATGTTGAGGGGCTACCTCAAAGTGGTTAAGAAAATATCAGGGGATAAGAGTCTTATTTATGGGAAAAATATAATATATTTTACATCAGAAAAGGAACAAAAAGAAATCGGCCTGCTGAGAAAATGATCTACAAGACTATTAATAGAGACTATTACGACTCAAAATTGAAACACAAAAAAATGGCAAAAGAAATTATCAGCAAAACTTTGCTATTCAGTCACTGAAGGCAGAGACAGAGAATCTTGCAAGGATGCATAAATCATGCAGAAGCAGTAGTATTTATCAGACCAGAAGGAATATCTACTGCCTAAAACAACTATGTAAGGACAGATAACACTTCACTGTAGTATACAATTAAATGTACTGTAGCATAAAGCAAACTTCAATATGACAACCCACATTCCACAAAGATGCAACAGCATCTTTGCTTTCACTTGGTAATCAAGACCAGGCAATGCAATAAAATCTGAACTTGAAAATTCAACACAAGAAAGGGCATGTGTGCTGGTTTTGGCTAGGACAGAGTTAATTTTCTTCATAGTAGCCAGTATGGGACCATGTTTTGGATTTCTGCCCCTCACACAGCCCCACCAACGAGGACGCTGGGGGGCCACGGGGAGCTGGGAGGGGACACAGCCGGGACAGCTGACCCCACTACCCAAAGGGACATCCCGTACCACACGGCATCGTGCTCAGCACATAAAGCTGGGGGAAGAAGAAGGAAGGGGGGACATTCGGAGTGATGGCGTGTGTCTTCCCAACTCACTGTTACGCGTGATGGAGCCCGGCTTCCCTGGAGAAGGCTGAACCCCTGCCTGCCCATGGGAAGCAGTGAACGGATTCCTTGGTTTCCTTTGCTTGCATGTGCGGCTTTTGCTTTCCCTGTTAAACTGTCTTTCTCTCAACCCACACGTTTTCTTACCCATCCCACCAGGGTGGAGTGAGCGAGTGGCTGCGTGGGGCTGGGCTGCCAGCTGGGGTTAAGCCTCAACAGCGTATTAGCAAACCTAATAAAGATAACCAAAAAGTTATCTTTCAAAGAAATGCAATTTTATACATCTCAAAAAAAAAAAAAAGAAAAAGAAACAATATATATCGAGACTAGTGCCCTCTCGATACTCGCAAAGCAGAAATGCACGTTTGATGGGATACTCGAAAGCTGCACTCCTCTCACAAGTCAAACCCCCATCCTTTCTCCAGCCCAGACGCAGGCCGACGGCTACGCACCAAGCGCGAGCCCAGCAGAAAGGGCCGGCCACGTGCCCGCACAAGGATGTACGGCAGCACCAGGCCCAGCATTTTAGATGAACAACAAGTGTCTAAGGCAAGTAGGAGGAACACCGTGTGTCCCTCGCCTGGCCTTTCCAAAGCAAACACCGAGCCCCAGCCTTTCTCCAGCTCCATTTCTAGAGCCTTTCAGTGCCTCTCCAGCTGCTACACGGGGCTGGAACGGGAATCCGGACAGCTAACACTTAAGAATCTGGACTGGGTGGGTGGGGAGCTATAGCCCCAGGTAAAATACCCACCTCCATTAGTTACTGCCTCTTGGCTTAGTGTCGCCCAGGCCAATGCATCAATCAAAAGGTAATCGATTTGGCTTTCAAGAAAATCCCCAAATGGCCTACATTACTGTGAAACATAAGCTGACACCTCTCTACGTTTTTGGAGACACTGCTGAACAGCTGGTCTTACCCGGGGATGCCCGACAAAAATAATTCGAATTTCTGACAGACCTGCACAGATTTACCAATAAATCTTTTTAGCGGCCCAATTTATAAGTATAAAGATACCTTAAAAAAAAGCCCACAAAAACCCACTTTAAAAACTGTCCAAAACCCAATTATCTTCTCCCTCCATGTTGATGAAAAGTTACCATACAACTCTATGTGCAAAGAGCAAAACCCAGAGCGAGATTCAGTGATCTCAGAAAGGAGAAAAATGAGAGGAAAGTCCATTAAAATAACTCTTCCAACTGCTATATCTTCTTTGGAGCATTCTGCATTTGGCATTAGCATTTCTGGAGCTTTGCTTTAATTTTCTAGGAAACAGTTTTAAGCATGAAAACCAGGTACTTAATATTATATACTTATGTTTATCATGCTTAAACAGCAACTACTTTTTAGTTTCTCTTTCTTCCTACTATAATTCTCCCAAAGATCCACATCGGGTGATAACACAGAGCATTCTTAAATACTGCTAAGCAATTACACCAGGGAAGTGGCTGTTTTTATAGTTATTAAGCAAGCAGGAGCACATTTAATTACAGAGATAGTTATCTTGGATTTCTCTGTAAAAGAGGTAATTCTGACCAGGTTGCTATAGTGTAATGACACATTAATTCTGCTTTATCATCTAATTCAGGGTGTAGGCACCAGTAATTTCAATGAACTAATTGTGTTGGAATCTAAGGTGGGATTTACGATGGGATGTGACATGGTAGTTGATTACTTTTAGAACCTAGCAGTACAAAAGACACAAAAAAACCCCCAACCTGCCAGAAGGAGGAACAAATGGAAGGCAACTCTGCACCCAAAAAGTACCCCTAACTTTTCTGTAAGTGCAGTCTGCACATAAAGCACAGAGGAGTCCACCCTTGGGTGATTAAATGCCAAGAGAGGTTACGTCTGTTAACAACGGAGGACATATCGCAAAGATCTCACTCTACAAACTAAAGCAAACAATAGCCTAACATATATTTTGACTTTTCTGGGGTTTTTTTAGCCTCATAATTACTTCTGTGCTTTACTGAGTATTTCTGGTTTCACTCTGCCGGTGAACACCTCTTCATGGATGAGGGCAGCTACTATAATTGTGTAAAAATAGCAAAACTAATAACTATTTATAAAAAGAAAACATATAACTTTCTCCTTTGCTCAAACTCTCCCCTCTTGTCTGTGGTTTATCTGATATTGTATAAAACCATGAAGAAAAATCTACTGTTGCGCAAGATCAACGATACCATATTTGAACAATCAAATGTGTCATCTCAGTAAACTTAGGAATTCCAGGCATCATTGTATCATTGATTCTCAAATAGAACATAATCAGTTAAGAAGTTAAAGAAGTTAAAAAAAAAAAGAAAAAAAAAAACCAAAAACCCCCAAAAAACATCAATAGGATAATAAAGCCCTAACTTTCTGCAAGTCGAAAAAGTAATTGGCTTGAATTCTAAAATAATTCTTGCTGTACTTTTGTAACCATACAGAAATTTAGGAATTATAAATGACTTGGAAAAAAAACCAAACCAACTTGCTGCTGAAACATTAAAGCTCAATCCCTGTAAGTTTACGGGCAACCTTTAGAGTCCACCCTTGTTTTTTAAGAGATGAAAGTTTGCTATGAAGCTAGTATTTAAGCTACCAGATTGCCAGCAGAAATATGCTTTTCGTCAGGTAAGTTAATGATAGCTTCTTTAAAAAGAGAAGTCATGACAGCCCATGCACTCCCAGCAACGTGTGACCTTACCCAGCTGGCGGTCCCAGCAACAGGATGCTGCGTGCCCAGGTTCACCCCCCGTTGCTTGTCAGGGGAGCGCCGAGCCCAGCACCACAAGAGCATTTATAGGTGAGGTAGGGAAGAAGCGTCCAACCACACCCCCAAAATAATGCAGTATACACTGCACAAAAGTACACCGGATCAAACATGAAAAGGTTCCATCAATGAGATTTATAGTCACGCATAGACGCGGCAGACCCTCTGTCAAGAAATCGCACTAGCATGTAACAGCCAGCTTGCTGGTAGCCTTCAACCCACACGAAATTAGTAGCAGAAGGGAATCAGCTGCTTGGGAGCAGAGGGAAGAGGCCAGAGAAATGTGGTACAGCTGGATTATTAGCAGTCACAAAACTGAGGGGGATTTTCTTTTTTTTTTTTTCAGTAGTCCAGAAAGGATTATGCCAGGTAAAAAGGACATCCTGCACGTGAGAGCACAGCGTTTCATAAAAACCGCAGGCTTCATCTCAGCCAGGCAGTGCTTCTTGGGCTGTCCGCATCTCCAGATTTCAATAAATCAGGGCAGACCTCCAGCCCAAGCCCCCGTCAAAAGGGGACAGGGACACGGGGCGAAGCAACGCGACAGAACCTGGGAAGCGGCCAGCGGGCTGTGCTCCAGCCCTGTCCCAGGGAGGGAAAGCCACTGTTTCCGTCCAGGATCGCTCCTGTGACATTCTACCCAGCCCCAAGATTTCTGTCGGAACTCATTATCAACAAAACTCTGTCTTGGTACTCTCTTGGGAGAAGCATTTCACAAACAGCAGGGACTCAAGAGAAATGATCATAAACCAAATCCCTGTAGAGCGCTGTATTTTTTCTGAGAAGGGCTGAAAAGAAGTGGGAAGTTATTTATGTTTGCAAGAAGATGATATACATTTGATACGTCTGTGTATGTCACCATCTCCCTGCTAATACAATCTGGTAGCAATTTAAGTTGGCAATTACATTCTGATATTCAGAAAGACTTTGAGTTGTGCCAGGCATTGTATCGGGTTTGGAGAGATGGATGTAAATAATGCAGGGTACACATCCTGAAAGAAACATTTGACTTCGTGTTTTCCTGAAAGTGATTATTTTGCCCTCCAGCTCAGCCTTCCTCAGAGGGTGCTGCTGTAGGTGGTGAGAATTTGAACAGAGGCTGCCCACCCTGCCAACAAAAGAAAACAAGGAGCAGAACGAAGGTGAAAACCCATTTCTGCGTTTTCTGGTGCTGAATGATGTATTAACTCTCTCAAGGTCACAGACCAACTTGGTGGAGTCAGTTAGAGCTTGTGACATGCAGCAAATCACAACTCACTGGGCCATATTCCAATTTCTGTAACTCATTTCTAAGATCCACTGTGACATTATTTCTTAGAGACTTTTTCATTTATTTTTAAATACTGTAGTATTATACATTTTCAATCACTTAAAGACCATGAGAAGATCACAGGTGGACATGACAGGGAGAGAGTTGCCCAACCTAAGCCTAAGTCTGCAGAATTCACACATGTTATCACAGAATTTCTTAACTTGGTAGATTTCTCGTGTCCTGTAAAATTTAGGATTGCTGCAGAGTACTGAATGGCCCTCCTTGTTTTGCTATTGTTGTTTTAATCTCACAGATTTCCGACTTACATTTTGGTGGGGCTTATATTTTCTTAAAAGTTATTTTGAAGTCAGCAACAACAGCCCCAAACACACAGGAAAACTTAGGTTGGAAGGGACACCTGGAGGTCATCAACCTCTTGCTTTAAAGCTGTATCAGTTGTTTCTGGACTCTCCAAGGATGGAGACTCCTCAACACCTCTGGGGCCCTGTTCCAGTGCTCAACCACTCTGATTCTAAGACTGTTTTGACAGAAGTTATTCCCACCCAGTAAGTACTTCACAAAATTCCTTTCTTGAACATTTGAAGAGGACCAAAGGTACAAAGATGACTGTTCAATGCTTCTGCAAATTTCACACAGTCACAGAAAATGAACGATAGCATAAATAAGAACCTTCAATCATGTTTTATTATTTTCATACACCACCAAGAAGGTTACGGACCTGGTTCATTACACAAGGTAATGAGTAACTGGGTATACGTCTTCTAGAGGCGAGATTTTTACCTATAAATGATTGCTGGAATGAGTCAAAATTCATGTCCTAATAGTGCACAGTTTAATCACAGGCCAGAACAGTATATTCAAGCACAAAAGCAGGTACATACTTTTAATTATTACTAACATGATTCCAATCTCACGGTTGAATGATCTGTATGTGCAGTGCAAGACAATCATCATCCACAGTGCATAATTTAGACCATCACAGAAGATGCTTCCCTGAAGAACAGTTTGCACTGTATAAAATCTTCTTGATAAGAAACAGAATCTCTTCTTTTCCATTTTGAGTATTAACCCCAGAGGTTAATCTTCGATTTTGCTCTTCAAACTAAGCATTTTAGCGTCCACTAAAGCAAGCAAACTTCTGCATATGGTGTTTTGGGCCTCTCTGGCAGATGGGGAGAAAAAGCCATTATCTTCGTCTAGTGGAGTTTTGTCAGTTTGGATTACAACTCAACTGACAGAGCTGCGTAGCAGGTCCTAGCAAACATGAAGTTGCCCTTTTGAGCCATGTAATTTAGGTCACACCAGTCAGAAGTCCGAGGGGTCTTACAACAGCATTATAATGGCCAATAAAGCTATATACATGCTATTCATCTCACACCAGCACTCCTAAACCAGCAAAGTCCCTCTGGCCTACAGACTGCCACAGATTAACTTACCCGTCCCCTTGCTATTTCAGCACCCTCCTTCAAATCCTGCAGTGCTCCACTTTCTGCTACCTTACCTATCCCCACACCTTTTCATAAGCTCAGAGACCCTTCACAACTCCCTCCCTCCTTACATGCAGCTGAGGACTCGACTGTATGTATCCCCTTTACCTACTGGTTCAGCTCCCTCTCTTCTCTTGCGTATTTTGTCTGCTGGCTTAGACTGGAAACCTTCAGGCACAGTGACAGTACTGGCACGCTTGAATAGGTTCTTATTAGAGTCTCAAGCCTAGTAGTAACAACAACTATTATTCTTAATATAGTAACACTATGGTATTATTTCACAATGTTACCAATTGCCACCTGCAGGCATCCTAAGAAGTGTGTAGTATCTCCCTAGTAGAAAATCTGCTCTATGGTATGCCGTTAACTTTTGCAGGCAGACTTGAGCTCCCATGCTTGTATCCTCATGCAACTAGAAGCTCCACTGCATTACTGAAGCCTCCAACAAATACAGTCTGTATGTCAGAGAGAGACAAAACCCTGTAACTTATCAGGAAATAGCATATTATAATGATTGCTGCTGAAAGGTCCAACACATTAGAGGCCATAAAAAAATGCCAGTTTGGAATTTCTGTTTCAAAGGAATTCCCCCTACCCTGGAGGCAGAAGGCTCCCTGGCTCAGAACCACAATATATGGATTTCCGCTATCAGCAACTGCATCTCAAGTGACATCAGAGTTTCCTGTTTGCTGACATTACTGACACTCTCACAGCATTTCCTCCAGTTACCTAAAAGAGGATGACTTTTCTGACAGCCAATCCTGGCAGCTCAAGCTGAGAGCTGGAGAGACAGACAAGCTTTTGAGGATGGGTGCCCTGAAAAGGCAGGCAGGGCATTGATTCTGCTCCTGACAAATACTGCGCCAAAGATCACAGACATGACCCAAGTGGCTAATGGTGTGGTATTTGTTAAAAGCAAGAATTGTCTCAAAGGGACAATGTGTCTTTTGTCCCTTTGAGGACAAAAGAACAAAAGGACGAGAACAAATGTGACTCCATCACAGCAGGAGCATTTTGGAAGATAAGAAGAGCAAGTACGAATGGAGGGATGCACCTCTCAGTTACAGTAGACACTTACTCATTTCAGACCAGCCCCTTCTAGTACTGTTGTTTCTCTATTTGCAGACCCCACATAAGCCACCTCAGGAACGGGTGATCTGTCACCCTCCGCATGCAATGTTGCCTCTCCTTATGTCTTAGGGTGAAATACAACACGCAGTCCCAGGTTTGGTTCTGTAGAACGGAGGACACTGCTTATACGCCCCAGTGGAAAGGGGGAAAGCCACGGGAACACCGAGCAGGCGTGGTTGTCTCTAGGACACCCGATGTTGCTCCAGCTGAACAGATGTTGTGGCAACAACCAGTTGTCATAAGACATCAAATGACTTCAGCTGAGCTAAACTTGCCATTGATTTTACTGTAGTCTATATTAGTCAATGCTAATATCAGGGGAAGCAAAAAGAGCACAGTTCAGTTCTTGGCTAACAAGTCATGTTGGAATGACAGTCTGAAAAAAAAAAATCTTTTTATTTGTACTCTGAACAGAGTTGCTATGCATTCCCCGAGAGAAAAACACACCAAATCCCTGAATCACTTCAGTGCTAACCTGGCTTCCAGCAGAATCTAATATGTCCTAATGCATTCAGGATCTAACTAGAGGAAGACAGAAAAATCCTTTTATAGACAGCTAATGTGTGCCTAAAAGTACATGCATATTTCAGTTACAATTCAAAATGTTACTTTTGTTGTCAGAGTTACTCATAAAAATGAAAATCTGATACCATCAGCGTATGTGAACCCTGGACTAATTTTACCAGCCACTGCTGTTGTAAAGTCTTTCATCTCAAAAACCACATGCAAGCTTGAGACTGCTTTCAGTGTGTAAGATATCATTTTGAATGCAACTTGTCACCAACTTAATAGTGATGTTTTACATTTCTATAACCTCTGAAGGGTCCCAAATCACTTCATGTTTTGAAGCCAAGTACAGCAGCACAGCTGAGACCAGGACATGGACACAGTCACACATCACAAAAAAGTGACAACTCGCTAAAGCTCCCAAAAGGAGTGGGGAAACCATAGATTTTTCTTCTCATTACTTCTCATTTCTGTGTAATTCTTCACCTTGGTTTTCTCTACAGGAGCAGAAGAGTCAGAGTAGTACTAAAAAAAAAACCAAACCACAAAAGCTTTCATGATGTATTAAACCCCTAAGCTGGAAATGAGAAACTAGAAGTGTTGTTGGAAACCCTTTTTTTTTTCCCCCTTGCTTTATTTTCAGCTTGGCTTTGCAACACTTGAGACCCAAATCTGACGACACTAGCCCATCACAAGAAAACCCACTGAAGTCAGAGAAACTACAACTGTGTGAAACCGGTACAGTAAGCAAGATGAAAACCGTTCCCTCGAGCACAGAGGGAAGCTTGCTTACCTGTGGGCGGGCAAGGCTTTCCACAGCATCACACCACACAGCTGTATCACGCAAACAAAACCCCTTGTAGGTAGTCTAGGATCCCTTCTGGTATAGATCTTCTAAAGGTAAACATAACATTTCAGCATACTTAACAGAAGGAAGAAACGCTGCTAGTTCCACGGTGCCCTTCTTCAAAGCTATTAAGCCTATTCCCTCTGCCCACCTCCCGCTGCAGCAGAAAGAGCAGGCATTAGAAAACAGGTCGCACCTGACCAAAACGGAGCAGGTGAAGCCCATTCCCAGGAAGGTGTCTGCGTGGCTACCTGGCTGCCTTGGAAAGCAGAGCTTCCTTGGCTACCTTCTCCTCAGACTGCAAAGAACATTTCACCAGCAACAACACCACCTCGTAACTTTGCGCTTGCAATGTAACATATACGTAAGTAAAAAGCAAGATGTCTCCTTCAGTTTAGTAACTTTGCTACTTGCCCGTCGCAGATCCCTACCCATCCCCACACATGGTTTAGAGAAGAGGCTAACGATCCTTAAGGTCCAGTTCAGACTTGCCTCCTGACTGGGAAGGCTCTCCCCTGGCTTCCTTTAAAGGCCGGATCACCCATCCCAGTTCTGTTTTCAGCTCCAGTTAGATAAGCGATCAGGAGGACCACAACATTAATTCTTGACACTTCCCCCTCCCTCTCTCTCTGTCCTCTCCCTGGGAATGAAGCAGGCAAGGAGTCTTGAACCCGGGACAGCTAACCAGCATTAACTGCTGAGGGGGAAAAACACACCTGGACCACCTCATAGGAAATAAATCCACCAAGTGATACTAAACCACAAGAAACTATCTCAGTCTCGGCAATTCCAAGGGATGGTAGCTGCTGGAGGAGAAAAGAGCATTTTTGACTGACAGAGATTCACACTAGTCTTACGTTCCTCCCTAGGGATCAAGGCTAGTGCTTTCCATACTGTGCCATGCATCCTGAAATCATTAGAAACCCTCCTGGAAAAAGTCATGGAACCAAAATCGGGAGGGAGAGGAGCAAACACGAAGACAACAAATTGAACAGGCTTAGCTATTAGGGCCAAAGAATACGAAATAATTGTATGTCCAGAAAAAAAACCTGAGGCGGAACACGTGCAGCAAAGCAGCCTGCCGCCCACCCTCTCCGGCGGAGGGACCGGAACACATCCTTGCGGAGGAGATGGAAAAGGTGCCAGAGCACAGACAGACCTAGAAGGCTTGGCTGCAGGGTTGCCTCGGGCTGGCACGGGAGGGCCTCAATGCCCAGCAGAGGAGCAGGCGAGGCCGAAGGCCGCGGCCTGCCCCTGGGCATGGGGCTTTGCCGGAGGGAGCGTTGCCTTCTGCCGGGGCACAGAGGCAGCACCGCCTCTCGGCTCTTCCTGGGGCACCTGTGCGCAAAACGGAGTCACTGATTTAAAAGGAAAAATAAAGAGAGAGGAGGATTACTTCTCTTGCACGGTTTTAAGGTCACGGTTTCGTGATGCATAGCGCTAGCAATACTTATTCTGAGGATTCTTTTTAAATGTGAAATATCCAACTAAATTACGTATCCAGAATCCTACCAGTGAGGTTCATTCAGAGACCTAAAATACAGCCAATTCTGAGTCGGAACAGGGCTTTTAAAGATAATTTCCAGGAAATCTTTAAATACAGCAGCAAGGTATTCTGAAAAGAATACTCATTCAGAAAAGTTATTCGATTCACTGGGACTCTCACGCTTTACTCTCTTTTTTAAGAGTTCTTCCTTAAACACATGTTTTATTTAATATTTCAAACTTCCGTATTTTTTCTCATTTCTCTAAATCACAGAATCACACAGCCTGACTACCGCTATACTATTCAATGCCACAGTTTTACTTATTTACTGAGAATTGTGTCTGTGCTTCTATTTTATGCTCCCAAACATTAAACCACAAACACTTGTTTGTGAACAAACAAGTGACCAAACAACAACTTTTCTGTGAACAAACAACAAACACTTGTGTTTGAAAATGTGACACACACTACTACTTTTCACAACATTTTTTCAAAGGAAAAAATGTAAATAAAGTGTTATTTACCATAAGCATTACAGAAACTGACCAAAGACACTGAAAATCAGGGTTTGTAACAGCTTCCCAAAACCTCAAGATATTGTTTATACAGAAGCCTTGCCAGTAGATTTTTCCACGTTGCATCCCACCTCTTACCTCAGGTATTTCCATATGTAAAAAAGATCTTACCATTAGTATTTGCGAGCAGGGTTAGGCACACTGTGTAGGCTACGTAAAAAGAGACTGCGAGCGTCTGCCTCCTTTTTGGCATTTACCTCCTATCAAATCAGCAGGAATTAGGCGGTTTATAAGGATCGGGGAGTAGCAGCGGTGCTATTTTCCGTGATGCAAAGGAGTGCTGCCAACCCCCTGGAGACTTCTCATCACAGCTGTACAAAACAGCCCCTCTAGTCTCACCAAGCAAGCTCCGCTCTCCCTCCTTTCCAGAAAGAGTGAAAATAGTGAATTCACTTAGCTCTGCCAGACTGTTTTACAGCCCAAATGAGAATGGAGTGGAGCCTAGGCAGGAGCTTCGCTCCCCACCACCCCCTGGGGCTCCTTCCAGCAGGATTTTGGAGGGAAAGGAGGAACATGCTGGGGCTGGGTAAAGTGGAGACAGGAGGTGGGGCCAGGTCCCCCCATCTCCACCTCATGCGCTGCATCCTCATGACTCAAGGAGAGGAGGGTAAAAAAAAAAAAAAAAAAAGAAGAAATCATTACACGAGATACGGTTCCTCTAGAATAGATTAAAACGTAGCAATGGATCATCCGCACTCTACCATGTTTGCCCAGTAAAATATCCCTCCTGAACAGTAAGGCGGGGGAGAAAGAAGAAAGATGCGTACACAAGCCTACTCTGTCCTTGGGAAATAATTCACTGAATTGCAGATGTGGAGCTCTTACGTGTCAGGGAAGAAAGGTGAGCAAATAATCATCCAAATATATTTGAAAGTCCAATTTCAAAAATTGTTTTCTTGACTCGATTTGTTGCTTCCTCCAATCTGAATGTCATTGCACATCAGCGAGGGCCTCCGCGTAACCTTAGCAACCTTCGCATCACAGCTCGGGCCGGCAGCCGTGGCAATCCCCAAATAAGTTCCTTTCAAGTCAAGTGTAATGACTGCTAAGCTATTTCCCAGTGCTGGCATATTTAAGGTCGTTGTGCTAAAGGAATCAGGCTTCTATTTGGCTAGAGACAGTCAGGGATTGCTGAGCTTATCAAGCCTGAAAAGGCCATTTTCCCCTCCTTCCTCGAAGCTGGAAGCGGTAAAAAAAAAGCTTTTGAGCCCACAGCGGCCTTGGTGACGGCAAGGCAGAGGCAGCGTGCGTTCGCGGGGGCAATAAACCCTGCACTAACCCCACAGCTGACGCTAATTTGAGCAACAGTGCGCTTGAAGACTTTTTTCTCCTTTTGTCTAATTAATTAACAGAAGTGACAAACCAATTTGGTTACAAGAAATAAAGAACAAAAGATCTCAGATAATTAAGCATTAACTGAAGGAAAATCTGTTATTCCTTCTACAGTGTAAATCGCTTTATAAATTTCAGTGCCCAGCATTATTGCTTTTCATCAGTCCTTGACTGCAAGCACTTGCAGGGCAAACTCATTAGAAGATACAGCAAGACAAAAAAGCCTCACATGATAAATTCATTAGCCACACTTTTTCCACAGAGGCGTCGTTATACTAGAGATCTGTGAATAATTAGTAAGCAAATTTTGCCTTGAGAGCGTTTTTTGTTAACAAAGTGTTTGTAAGGTGACTGTGAAGTTCTCCGATCCTAGAATATTTGAATTTCATTGATCTTTTTCAGCCTGGGTCCAACACCTGGTTGGTAATTTGCAAACACCTGGTTTCAGATACGTAACATTCACACTAAATTGGTCAGCGACTTAAGCAAAATATTTCCTTGGCCCCAGATGAAATGACTGATCCCTGTGTGGGACAACCAAAAGGCACAACTTAGTAAAGTTGCTAGCTCTGTACGTGACCATCTAGCAAGACACCAGCAAGCTGCAGGTTGTGCCATTACCAGAACACGTAGTTTCCGTATCGCTGCGATTGCCTGTGGATCTCAGCTCTTTTGGTTCCGCTGAAAGGAGAAACTGAAAACAAACAAGTTGGCAGAGAATAATCAGTGTTTAAAAAGGCCTGCTTTATAATCTGACAGCGTAGCTGGAGTATCCTACCGCGCTGCTTGACCGCTCGGAGAGCATCACCCTTGTTTTATTAGAGCAGCGAAGGACGACAGCCGCCGCTCGCCAGCAGCCACCCAGTGCGGCAGCAGCCTGCAGCAGTGGGGCCGGTGCACTTGCCACAGACCCGGGGAAGGACCACGCTGCACGCTGCCGACGGCAGCCATAAAGGCCTGGGCTAAAGGGGAATGAAGAGAAGAAGAAACAGGGAATCTAGACACCAAACTAAGGCAGAAAAGACAGAAACACTCCTTTTTGCTACTGCTTGAGAGATGTCCCCCCTTCCTGCCAGTTCTCACCAGCTTCTGCTCATTCGTCTTTTAGTGACAGCTTGCTTGGTCCAAGCAAATCTGCTTCCTGTCTAATTTTGCCCCTTTCAGAAAGTGGAATCTATGTCAGAAACAGATTATTTATATGACAGCTAGTAGTGGTCAGAGCAGCATAAAAAGACAACAGAAAACTGGCACAAACTCCCAACTAGAAGCAGAGTAGAAGAGGAGCAGAAACAGCAGGCAACCGTTCTGATCAAAGCCAAATGCATTTTCCTATCAGCAGGAACTTTAGCCAAATACAGGCTAGAAACATTCCCTTTATTTCCCCTCCAAGTCTGCCCCTCCCTTTCTGCCATCCTCCCCCTCTACGTAATTTAATTGCCACGGTTGGTTTAGGCTGTTTGATTTTTTTTCTTTCCAGGAGACTGGCTGAGTGACACGTGCTTCTGCTCCACAAGGTAGGCAAAGCCCTCAGGTGTTTGGTTAGTTTATCTTGCCTGTGCTCCCAAGAATAAATTTGTTCTCTGGGGTGTGGAATTAAAACCAGGCAGACACAATGAAAGGGGTTTATTTGCCTCTGTCGCATAGTCCCCTGGGAATCACCCAGGAGTTTTGCCTCGCACGCTCCCTGCTTGTGCAGCTGCCCATGACATTGGTGATTTCCTTGATCTCTTCTGCTTCCCATGCAGCCACAAACAGCCAAATGTGGCTTTTGCTCTTGTGCAAGAGGTTTTATGCAGGACTTAGGAGGTGTTTTGCCACAGAAGCTATTCAAGATGAACCTTCTGTCTGTCCTGCTGGACTTTCATTTCTCCTCCATGGTTGTTTGCAATTCTATGACGGAAGAAAGGACCGAAGGAGCTGCCTTCAGTTCTGCCTAGAAGTTTACCATCTCCTTTAATTTACTAAGATCTATGCTTTTAATTCAAGCTTTGTTTAAGGTGGCATACTCTCTAGTCCCATACATGAACCCTCCGTTTATTTCTGGCATCTGGAGCATTGCCTGAAATTCTCCCCAAAATGCCGGAAAAGATCTGGTATCACTTATAGCAAAGGATGCATCCGGGTGAACTACCCGATAGCTTTTTGCTTCTATGTTTTCCAGTCCTCCTCTGACCTGCAACATTCCTAGAATACAGGAGCATTTCTGAAAAACAGTAAGACGATGGACATACAACCTGCCTTCATCCCCTGACTCCAGCGAAGACTGACATGCTACCGTAAAGATTTAATCAAAGGCACAACAGTCATGTCTCTTTTCTATTTCAGAAATAAAGCCAGTGTCTGTAATAGAGAAAGTGGCTACTTAAAGGTTGGGAGAAATCTGAAGGGCACTCAACGGAAAAACCTGTCTACATGATTCTCAACACTTTATTTTACGCCACCTAGTTCTTTAGGTAAGCAAAACTCAACACACTTTTATTTAAAAGCTCATTTATTTTGTTACGTCAAAAAAAACATTCCATCTATCGGCAGCGCTGATCTTGCAGCCAGAGCAACCTTCCTCATGACTTAGAACTGCCACGAGCACCAAATTACTCTTTAAATAGAACAATTGATAAATGCAACCCAAGACTCTGAAATCTTCTATGAAAGGAACAGAAGCCCTACTTGAGGAACACAAGTGTTCTTGAAATTGCAATGACTAAACCAATCCTGAGCTGACAATGTCATAGGAGAGAATATTGACGAGAGGTTAAGTCTTGGATGTAATGTGCTCTACTTAAAGAGTAATTCAACATTGCTAGGAGCACAGTAAATGATTTTCTAACTCATTTATTTAAAAGGTCTTGGCCAGGATTGCTAGCTGCTTGTAACAAGCTTCAGAAGGACTGAATTAAAAATACAAGACTTCAAAAGGATCAAACAGCTACTAGAAACATTTCGGGGGAGGAAAGGGAGTACTTAGCTAAACCTTGGGATGAGAAGGGTTGACTCAGGACTTAGGTTTATGTAACTGGAATGACTCTTGCCTTTTGCAACTGGCCATCACAACATATGACAGCGCTTAAGTGAAAGAGTTTGAACATTCTCTTTAAAATGTGTAATAACCAAGCTGTTGGGCAGGGAATGCTGGCAACATTGCTTAGGCAGGGAAGCCTGAAACAGCAGCTCTGCAGCTGGAGATTCCCTGGCCAGGAAAGGGCCAGAGCTGTGGGCAAACCAGGCAGGACACTGTGACTTTAGAGGGACTAGACTAACTTCGATACAGATACTTCTGTTCCAGAAAGTAGGTTCCTATATTCAGGACCACCCAGAACAGTTGTTCTTTATAGCTATCACAGAAAACATCTAAGACCAGGTTTTCTATTATTGCTAACAATGGCCAAAATCGCTAAGCAGGTGAAAATAAAAGGGTCCAAGCCCCTACACACTGGTCTGCCAAATATGAAATTTGGATTGCTGAGCTGGAACTCACCACTGGACATGGTAAGGTCCCTTCCACTGCTATTCTTCCACGATTCAGTTAACAGACATGCTCACTGACCCATTATTATCACCCATTGATCATAACATGGAAATGTTTTCATTATCATTTCTACCTCCAGATGAATCAAGATAAGGAAAAAACCTCTAAAAGAACTAGAACAGTACCTCTATGGCATTCCCCTACTTCCAGTATTTACTGACATTAATGCAGAATTTGCAGAAGCTCTGCATTTGTTTTAAACTGGAGCAATCTCCAATCTCACACTATCTTGAGAGACAGCTTAAACTCTTTAACCTGCACCACCCTGCGTGCTGACCTGGTGGCTGTGAAACACAGCACATTAGTAGTGTTGCTTAGTGATTTTCCCTCACACAGGCACCAAGGTCACAGAACAGCTTTCTCCTCCTCTGTGCATCTTACCATCAGTTCGCAAAAGACTGCAAAACACTCCCGTACCGATACAAAACACCCCCAGCCACACCGCATGGCAGTCACCGAGAGCGGTCGCTCATTTACCACGCACGTGGTCCCAAGATGTCATTTGTTCCTTGAGTGAAAATCCTCTCACTGAGCACACTCAGAGACGAGCGAGCAGCATTCGCCATGCCCCTCTCGTGTTCCTCCTCACGAATCACAGGGAGGGGGAGCATGGAAGTTTTGGCAGCACTGACCTTTGTACCTTTTAGCACCCAGTCACACACTCCAGTGTGTGCTTTAAACCACTGCACACCACAGTGTGCATCAGCAGACTGGTGTAACGTGCTGCACGCTCATAATACAGGAAAACTAATGAGAGCATAGTGCCAATCCTGGTATGGCCAACTGTTATCTGGTGTCCTAATATGCATAATGTCCTAAATTACATCACAAACGCATCTGGAAATGGCTACTGGAAGTTGCAGTGTCTCATGAAAACCAAGCCCACCTCACTTTACGTGCAAATTACCCGAGTGTTTGCCGACTCTTCAGGCAGGAGTTATTAATATGGTAAGGACATGTCTCTCTGCCCAAAGACCAGATGTTCTGCAATTTCTGTTGATTCTTTACCGTATCAGTGAACAAAACACTTTGTACAAACACATCTGTATTTGTAAAGCCTTTCTTTAGGGACTGGATGTGACTGTGTACTTCGTGTGAAATCTAGATCCTTACACTGATCTTGCTCATCTACATCTTAGTCAGATGGCACAAAGGAGAGCGGTAAATGTGTGCTGCAAGCCCTTATAAGACTCTTTCTGACTTGCTCATATTTAAAATAGCAATGTTACGATTGATTTTCTGTAGCATGTGGACTATGACAGATGCACAGTGCATTTTCTGGTATGCTCAGTTCCCATGGCTCAGAGAGGTTGCCTGTGCTCTGACTGTAGTTGCAATCAAATTTCGAGTTGCATTCAAAAGTTGCAATCCAAACACTCCCCAAACAAGAAAGAAACTAGATTTGAAGTTGGGCTATGAGATTTCCAGGAGCCTTATTTCACCATGTGAATCACCTTCAAAAAAATGTCACTGGGAAGAATATTGCTATACAGGGAAGGCACAAACAAAGCCACCTACACCAGCTTGCAATGAAAGCTGTGTCCCTGGGCTGGACAGGTCAAAATAACGACCAGCATTCACCCCCTTGGACCTGTAGTCCAAGTTTCTTGTTACGTCTCTGGATAGGACCCTGGCAGGGGAGCACGGCACAGTGCCGTGACTCCACACAGGGGATTTATACCTGGGCGTTGCCAGGATGGCAGAGCCCAGCCCGGGGTGTGCAGATGGGTGATGTGGCTCTGCACGTGTAAATCCAGCTTCACTCTGGAAAAGGAATCACGGCGGGGCTGCAGGCGGCCGCTCTAACAGTGGACCAGGGCACTGAGAGGTGTGCTTCTCCCATTACTCTTCTGGGATCTAAAAGCTATAACCTTGTAAAGACAAATGATTACTATCAACTGGAGATGAATAAGCATTTC
Organism: Phaethon lepturus; assembly: GCF_000687285.1. NCBI lineage: Eukaryota > Metazoa > Chordata > Aves > Phaethontiformes > Phaethontidae > Phaethon > Phaethon lepturus. The sequence continues at coordinate 56,244 of NW_010564051.1, forward strand.
CAACCTTTTTGTTTGTTGCAAATACTTTAAAGGTATAAATTATAATATATTCTTTAATGAATACTATAATATATAGTATATATACACCGTATTTTTTCTGTATGTTTCTGTGGTTTAGTAATCAAGACTGATTGCACATTTCAGCTTGGAAATGGCCTATAAAATTAAGGTTTTACCAATAACTGCTTAAGTTACTGAGCTACAACCCTGAAAAATACGACTTATTTATCCAAAGATGCCCAAGTAAAGGATTAACTGCTTTAGTGTTTGCAGTGGCCACAGGGTAGACGATCACTGTCACAGAATCAAGAAATACTCAGGAATACAGTGAAGTGATCCACTGTTTAACCACTCTTCTGCTCACAGTAAAAACCACTGTGAATCAAAATAGGAAATGGCAACCCTGATGGCTGAGACAGCCCTGGTGGTATTTCACTTGACAGACTTTTTCCCCTAATGTGATTTGAATAGTTGCCTTGCAGCACTTCTCCTTCCAGCCGTATCAGGGGAAAAAACAAAGCAAAAAAACCCCACAACCACCAAAAAACCCTCCACAAAACCAAAATCACAACCCACATAGCATTCAAGTCAAAAGACAGATCCAATCAGGAGTACATTATGAAAAATTCATGCCCAGTGAACCTGCTATCCACTCCTTTTAGACTCAATCCTTCTCCTCCTCTGCCTGCACACAGAACTGCAGTGGTCCAACTCTCTGTTCCAGCGAGAATTGCCTAAGGACGAACTTGGCTTCACTTACATTCAAGGCTGAAATAATAGGGCGGGTGGTGGGGGTATTTTTTTTAATAGATCAAATTGCTAGTGTCACAGAAACTTAGTATGAATTCAGTGGGTTTTAATCATCCTTCTATGGAGAAAAAATTAATCTAAATTTTAAAAATGGACAAGTATTTGAACTTCTTACATTTGATTAACAACGCAGAAAATCTCCATTGGGATATGAAATGCAAAACCTGGTCGCAGCGAAGGCACCAGGGAAGGCCTCAGGAGAAGAGACAGATAAGAAGCGTCATCTGCGTGGCTTTACTACTCCGCATTACCACCTCCTGTGACCAGGACCTGCTGTACTGTCCGAACGATCAGTAAGAAAATACAGGACACAGACTGCTTCACACCTAGCAGTTCCTTAACTAGCAAAAATTGAACAGGATGGGCTTTTAAGGAATGGGAGAAGGAACAAGCCAGTTCACTTTAAAAATACTGATTATTTAAGACACGAACTATAATGGAGATTTTTCAGTAACAGGCAGGCACCTGCAATGGTTTGCATGGGAACTTTAGTCTGAAAAGCCCCAGACCGTTTAATGAGATAAGGCTCTCCTGTTAGCAGATCTGCAACACTGCTTTTTACTTCTCTAGAAGAATTCGTAAGAAACTCTAGTTTTTGCCTTTAAGAAAGTGGCTCTGGCAATACACGCTGTTGATATCCTACTGTTGTAGAAACCACTGCTGAGAAAATCACACACACACCCCCCAAAGGGAAGGCCACTGACCCAACATGGCAACTGCCACAATTTTCCATGACGCTCATCCACGCAGAGGTACAGATTTGGAAAGCTCCCCGAAATGGTAAGAGACTGGGAGGATGGTACAATGAAGAGCAACAAAATTCAGTGTATCTTAAATATACATAGGTTCCTGAAAGCAACTAGCTCTGGAAACGGCCTAAAATTAATACTGTGCTCTATTTTAGTTAGGCAATTATTTACCACATTTTGCAACAATATTCTCTGAGCTGGACCTATGTAAAAGTGGTCTCAGTGCCAACATTTGATCAGCACCTTCCATATATTCAGTGTTATATCCAAATTGTTTAGTGTGGGGTTTTTTTTAATAAAAATCTTTCCACATTTTACTTTTCCTCCTGCAGATCAAGCACAAACATGGGAGAGGATTTCAGTGAAAAATTACAATTACAGACCAAAAAAAACCCAATCAGCACAGTTCCTGCAATATGAGTGAAAGCAGAGGAGTTACACTCAGCCCAGACATCAGCAGCAAGTTTCGCAGGATTGCTTGTTGGGTGCTATCCAACTCCCAGGTGGCATTTACAAGGTAGTAGTTAGGGAAAAAAAAAAATCATTTCATTAAAATCTGGGACCTCTGTAGGTGGCAAGGGACACAAAAACCTACCAGGAATGAGCAGGTCAACATCCTAACGGGCATACACTCCTATCTCATGTTTCAGCTCTCAGCACCATCCAGCATTAAGCAGTTTTCTGAAGTATTCTGAAGCATAATTTTTTCATATATACATGAACTTATAACTTGACCTGCATTTTAGGAAAAGCAAGGTTGAGAAACACAGCTTTACGTCAAGGGGAAAGGTCATCTAACTGTTACAAGCAAATTAAGCATCTCTGCCTTGTTTCAGGGCACACGGCCACACAGATTGCCAAGAGAAGCCACACTTCCACGTCAGCAAATTTCAGCATAAGACCTATTTCCTCAGCCCCATTCCAATTCACGGACTAAGAAGAAAGATCCGTTTTGGCTCTCAGCTCAGGGGCTGGGAACAAAACATGCAACGATGCTGCATGCATTTCTTGATAGTTTTAATCACCGTTACAGGTTTGACAGTCTAATATTTTACCGGATTGATACATTAACTTTACCCTCTGGAATACGCGCAACTTCAAGTGAGAGCAGTTCCAAAATATTTTTCTTTACATGCCAAAAGGCCTGTTCCTGGGGCTCCAACATCACTGGACCCCGGTTTTAGCAGGTATTGTGCTCTCTTCTCAAAGCTTAAACTTAAATCTTGTTTTTTATTTCTCATCTTATTTATATTTATCTCTAGTTCCTCATTTTAAGGCGTTTCCCAAGAACTCAAAAGGACAGTGTTCAAAGTACGGCTTTATTTTGAGCCCTCTACTGTATGCCTCGTAAAGGGAGACCAAAGATGAATGGGTGAGAGGCTACAGAAGGAAGAGAACAAGACCTAGACAAATTTAAATTGGCAAAAAACCTCCTTCTTCAGACGTTAGTATTAGCAGTGATCTCATTTTCAAAAAAAAAAAGAGGAATTCTGGTCACACCAAAGGTGGAGCAAGGCAGAACGTCCTCTAACAAACTCGGTTTGTCCAGAAAGATATCTTACCTGAAGCAAAGGCATTCTGCAGCAACTTACTGGCTTTGCTGAATTCCCCCCTGCCCTTCCCAAAACACAGTAATGGGGCTGGATCCTGACTTACTAAATTTGCATTACAAACGTGTCAGGTTTTCTATCAGGTTGCTTGATAACATAGGAAGAAAATGCCAAGAATCAGGTAGCTGCAAAAATCCTGGAAACTGGTTTTACTCCCTGTTTCCCGCTCACTGTTCCACAGCAGAAAATCAGCAAGCTTTAGTCTTGATCCAGGGATAAAGCCCAAGACTAATGTATGTTTTCCTCAGTTCCCAGATACTCCTTAAATAGAAATGGAGCCTAAAGCCCATTCCAGGAAAAGCACTGAGGCTTGAGCTCCCTGCTCTGCACCAGCCACCACAGCAGCCCCGGGGTCTTCCAGTCTTGCAGATGACACACAGGGAAGATCAGCAGCACTTCCCAACCTCGGCTCAGGGCTGAAGAAGCCCCGAGGTGCCTCTGTTGAAACGGGACTCTTCACGCATCCAGGCTGTAAGCCTGGGCTGGGATCCCAGGGACGCCTAGCTCTACGCTTGAGACAGAAGATTGGTTGGTCTGTGCTACCAGCAGCGTGTCTCTAGGTGCCAGGACAACTGCATTTCTCCCCAAGAAAAACCTACATCAAATCATTTTTAATGTTTTTTTTTTTAATATCGCTTAGCATTTCCTTTTGAAGGAAATTCCTATATAGCATTCCAAACGGAACACCATGAGAAGCTGACTGGTATTCCTGTCTCATGAAACACCTCTCAGCTACGTTTCCAAATATGCATGGGGGTTTTTTTATTTTTCTCTTTTTAAATATGAAAGTTGTCTCCATAGGACGGAACCACTTTTGGGGAAAAATAGGACACATTTTATAAAATGTAAGCTAAGGGGATATGTAAGAAACCCAGTTCATTATAAACAGAAAAGGGGTCAAGAAAAAGGTACTCACTAAGTATTTAGCTTTCCACAGTTCTGGCAAATGACTATTTTGTTTTGCAGCTTTTGAAATTTTTAATATAATTTTGTTGGCCTTCATAATAGTAGAGAAATATCCTTGCAAGGTTAGACTCTCGGTACAGTTCTATTCTAACAAGTCCGTATTCAAATAATAAAATACGGATTCTAAATGTTTTCATGCCAGAATGACTTACTTTCATAAGAAAACGGTATTGTCTTCCCGATTTTGCTGTCATTAGAACTCGTGATTATTATGCCTGTGTCATTAACTACTTTTCGGCTAAGTCTCTGGTTAATTGTTCACTCTACAACAATCTTTTTCTCATTCATGCATTGTTTATGAGGCTTTTAACTGGCTTCTTGTTTATTGAGAACTGATTTACTTGATTATACTCTCATCCACTGTTTAAATGAAAAAAATATTCCTCATAATTGTTACCAGGCTTTGGCCATTAATTATTGCTGTGATATTACCTCTTTTACATTTTTTTTGTGTTATTACTTTACAAAGATTTGTTTTCTGCAAATGGTCCATGACAGATTTATAATATTTTCTCTGAAATATAGAGAAAATAGAATACTTGTAGAGGGCTACAAACCCATGAAAACAAAGGAAAATAAACAGCAGAATTAAATGCATTGCTGCTTGTGATACATGTGTTGGTCTCAATTTGGTTCACAGATGAAAGAAATCCTGCAGATGGACAGACATAAGATCAGTGCTGGGCAAAACTGGTATTTTGAGAGCAATCACATGAACAAGAAAAATCAGTTTAAGTTCAACAAAAACAGAACGTTTAGGTTTTTATAACATTCACACATTTTAAGTCAACCTAAATATCGAATTACCTAAAACAAAGAACTTACTCTGCTTTTAAAAAATATAGATAAATTTTGAAATAAAATGTCTCCAATTTTTTCTGTTCCCACAAGTTTCTCTATATGTAGGGGATTACCATATTGCTCTTTGTTTCTTAAACCCTTCTGAAGAATTGTGGAAAAAATGCCCCAGGTGCAACTATATGCTGCGTGTTAACTGTGTTCAGGGATAAAAGTACATCAAGCTGAGGTTTGACGAACATTTGTTTAGCTGTAAGCATCTGACCTTGCCGCTGCCACGGTCTCAGAGAGGAGTTTTACTGCAAACACTGCCTTTGCTGGTAGGGACGTATCCTGAGCGGCGTCACGGCACAATGGATTTGTGCTGAACGATGAATCAGTAAGTAGCTGTCTCTGTATTTCACCCCAGAGGGGACCAGACAGTGTTGCAGTAGTAAATGAAGCAATTTGTATACACATGCAGATTATAAAGCAGTCTAGATGAATATTTTTAGAGTAAGCACAGTGTTGTGCAGACACAAAGTCACTCTCTAAGACTCACAACAAATGTCAAGCTGTACTTCTTTACAGACAATCCAACAGGCAAAACCACCTCCTGCCCTCCACATAGGTACGGCTGTCACTTCTGTTGAAACGGAGTACAACTTCTCACGTCTAGTAAGCGAGATAAACCCCGCTGGTATAAAGCACCTCCATATTGACAGGGGTGCATCCACGCGCAGGCCCGTGCCTCTGGCTACAGAGGGATGGCTGTGTGACAGCACTTCTAGCATAGTCTTTCGTCTGTAAAAGAAAGGACAAAATTCAGGTGAGCAAATCTGCAGTTTCTTGCTTCAGTACAAGTCTAACACCTGCAAAC
>NW_010564052.1:0-1439 GCF_000687285.1 Phaethon lepturus
GTCTCCCAAGGGACTTTCTCAACCAGTGACCCAAACAGGCTGAATCTCTGCCCTCTGGAAGTCCATGGTAGTGGTTTTGCTGACCCCTCCCATTACTTCACTAAGAATTCAGAATTCTATCATTTCATGGTCACTAAGCCCAAAATGGCCTCTGACCACCACAACTCCCACCAGTCCTTCTCTGTTTGTAAACAGTAGGGCAAGCAAGACACTTACCCTGGTAGGCTCACTTACCAGCTGTGTCAGGACATTATCTTCCACACACTCCAGGAACCTCCTAGACTGTTTCCTCTCTGCCGTGTTATACTTCCAGCAGATGTCCAATAAGTTGAAATCTCCTACAAGAACAAGGGCTAGCGATTATGAGATGTCTGCCAGTCGCTTGTAGAATGCTTCACCCACCTCTTCGTTCTGGTTGGGTGGTCGATAACAGACTCCCAGCAGGATATCTGCCTTATTTGCTTCTCCCCTCATCCTTACCCATTAGCACTCGACTTGGTCATCACAATCATTGAGTTCTATACAATCAAAACCCTCCCTAACATACAGAGCCACCCCACCGCCTCTCCTTCCTTTCCTATCCCTTCTGAAGAGCTTATAGCCATCTACTGCAGCACTCCAGTCATGAGAGTCATCCCACCACATTTCTGTGATGGCGACTAAGTCATAGCTGTCCCGCTGCACAATAGCTTCCAGCTCCTCCTGTTTGGTGCCCATGCTGTGTGCATTGGTGTAGATGCACTTGAGCTGGGCTATTGATTTCACCCCCAACTCCAGCATGCCACCCCTAGGCTCATCTCTAGTGAGCCTGGTTTTATCCCCTTCCCCCTTCAAATCTAGTTTAAAGCCCTCTTGATGAGCCCCACCAGCTCAATAAGCAAGAACCCTTTCCCCCCCTTGAGATAGCTGAACTCCATCTGCTGCCAGGAGGCCCAGTGCCGTGTAAAGAGCCCTATGGTCAAAAAAAGCAAAATTCTGCCAACGGCACCAGCCTCTGAGACATGTGTTGACCAGGTGTGTTTTCCTGTTCCTTTCAGTGTTCTTCCCTGCCACTGAAGGGATTGATGAAAACACTACCTGTGCTCGCGCTCCATCAACCTGTCGCCCCAGTGCTCTGAAGTCCCTTTTAATTGCTTTTAGACTTTTTAATGCAACCTCATCATTGCCAACTTGCATGACCAACAGCAGGTAGTAATCAGTGGGCTGAACCAGACCAGAGAGTTTCCTGGTGACCTCACCTGGGCCCCAGGGAGGCAGCAGACTTCCCTCTGGGTTGGGTCCCGTCGACATATTGTGCCCCCTGTACCCCTCAGAAGGGAGTCGCCCATGACAATTACCCTTTTTTTCTTTCTTAACAGAGGAAGTCTTGATGCGTGGGGCTGGCTGACTCACCCTAGGCTACCTCCTGGATGGACTTTTATCAAGGGCCTCCCAGGGCT
>NW_010564052.1:1477-20791 GCF_000687285.1 Phaethon lepturus
TTTGTCACCCCAAGCAGGGACCTGTTTCCATTCTCCCTCATCTCTTCAGTCCCCTCCTTCTGCCCAGCAGCAAGAGAGCAGGGTGTCCCCTGCTGCTTGTGGAGCCTCCACCTGCTACTTCTGCCTCAGGGCCGCTAGGGTGTGGCTCCAGCAATCTATCTCCCTCTCACACTCCCTGATGCTCCTCAGCCTCTCCACTTCCTCTTTCAGCTCTGCTACCAGGCTGAGCAGGTCACTCCCCCGGTCACACTGCATGCAGGTGGTGTCTTTGCTGGTGTCTGGCACAAGTGACAGGCTCAGGCACTCTTTGCAGCTGGACACCTGGACAGCCGTGTGCTTGAGTGGGAACTTGGTCTGGGTCGCCACATTCCTCCTGGCCATGGTTTTCAGCCAAGTGGAGACAATGGCTGGGCCTCTTCTAGAGAGCCTCTAGTGCTTGGGGAGGGAGGGACTGTGCCCCACCTGCACGACTTCCCTGCACACCATGCCTGTACGAACTCCTCAGGGAGAGGACTCCTCACACTCTTCCCCTCCTCCAAGTGTGGGGTCCCTCCCATGGGAGACAGTCCTCCATGAACTTCTCCAACATGAATCCTTCCCATGGGCTGCAGTTCTTCATGAACTGCTCCAGCGTGGTTCTTTCCACAAGGTGCAGTCCTTCAGGAACAGACTGCTCCAGCGTAGGTCCCCCATGAGGTCACAAGTCCTGCCAGCAAACCTGCTCAGGACCCTGCTCCGGCGTGGCCTTCCAACGGGCTCACAGCCTCCTTTGGGCATCCACCTGCTCTGGCGTGGAGTCCTCCATGGGCTACAGGTGGATATCTGCTCCACTGTAGAGCTCCATGGGCTGCAGGGGGACAGCCTACCTCACCATGGTCTTCACCATTGCAGGGCAATCTCTGCTCTGGCACCTAGACCACCTCCTCCCCCTCCTTCTGCACTGACCTTGGTGTCTGCAGAGTTCTTGCTTTCACATATTCTCTCTCCTCTTCAGCTGCAATTGCTGTTGCGCCTTTTCCCCCCCGCTTCTTAAATATGTTATCACAGAGGTGCTACCATTGTTGCCGATTGGCTTGACCTTGCCCCGCAGCAGGTCCATCTTTCACGCGGCCGGCCTTGACTCCATCTTGCAGCCGGCTGGCATTGACTCTATCAGACAGTGGAAGCTTCTAGCAGCTTCTCACAGAAGTCACCCCTATAGCCAGCCCCACTACCAAAACCTTGCCATGCAAACCCAATACAATGGTGCAATGCCTCTCTCATCCCATCATCACTGCAAGCTGTACTGTTCATGCCAGCAGCTGTGCTGAGCGGACTGAGCATGCCAAAGCCCTTTGCTTTCAGTTAAGGGCAGAAGATTCCCACCCCATCCTGCTTCTCCCTGCATGTGCCTCATGGCCCAGCACCCAGGTTCTCTTTGGGGAGTTTGACAGCTGGGTCTAGCTTGGGTAGTCAGGCCAGCCATTATGGTGCCATCTTGTATGAAATCATGAAAACGCTTTGGCAAGTGGAAGAAAAAAACTAGTGTACCATGGCTTTTCATGTCCAAAAGAGTCATGGTGATAATGCTTTTCAGCTGCGTGGAGAGACATCTTGCCATACCTACATAATTTTATTAAAGTATTTTAGTCTTTGCAGATTCATTTGGAGTTACTGTTTTTAAAAGACACCTTGCATTTTTCTCCTGAGTTTTTGCTTTTGTAAGGATCAAATACAGATCAGAAGCAGGACTCAGTACTGACTTTAATGGTGTATTTCTTATATTAATGTTCAGTTTGATTTCTATAACAAATTATGATTGGTTTGTCAATAATTAGTACACTTTTTCTTATTTTGTGGTTTCTTCCCTTCGATATGTACCTTCACCTTCATTTGGTGAGGTGTGAGAATAGCCTCAAAAAACTAACAAAAGACCCCCTCCTATATTACATAGAAAATGCAATAAATAATTATTTTTTATTATTCTGAAAACATGCATCATCAAAAAATACTTTTCCATTTAAGCAGTAGGTTAAGCCATGGCACACTGGTCCATTAAAGTAGGTTTGCAGTAGCTTGGTGCCATCAGAGCAACAGGAAGGAGAGAAAGTGTCATGGGGCATCCGGTCCCTAACTTGTAGTGGACATATTTCCTTGCAACCTATATAATTCAGCTCAATGCCTTGTGCAGCAGAAGATGGGTTTCCAGTCTCTCAATAGCAGAAATACTCCTGCTGCACTCCTCTTTTGGTCGGCAGTGGTGCTGTTCCAATGCTTCCTGAAGTGTAGGGAGCAGGGCCATGGGAATACTTCCTGGCACAGATGCTCAAGATAGGGTTTTGCCCTGAAAAGTGTGGTATTTGGTCCAAGAAAACTGCCATTCTTGATGTGCATGCCCAGATCCACCCTGCTCACAATGCCATTGCAACTGTGAAGGCTGTGCAAATCCCCTGCGGAAGATTGGTGGTGACTGGTGGTTAGATATGGATTGCAAAATGGCCCTGCATAAGAATTATCTGAACTGCTGACCTGACTCTGTCTGTAGACGAGGTAATAAGGCAATTAGACACAAAAATCATTAATAATTTAGCTTAATTGAAACCTAACAATACAGCCTTCCTGTACAATTTCAAGTGATTTCAACTGTTTGGAAAGCATGACCTGTCTCTGTTGTTCCAGTACTTAAATAATGTGGGAGAAAATAAAAATTGTCGCTAGTATGTCACTTTAAAGAACTTGGGTTGGGTTTTTTCACATTAATTTGAACTTGTGAATTCTCAGAGCTGGCTCTGGTTGTATTTTCAAATAGAGGCTGAAGCCTCTCTTTGTGTGTGGATAAGTTTGGCTGGAAAATGCAACTGACTGTTGTAAAAGGGTGGGGGGCTTTGCTCTAGAAGCCACATGAAAGCACATGGATGTGCTGAGTATGCTTCAGCCAGGCAAAATGGAAAGAGCAATTAAATGCCCCTCCACATAGTTATTGCTGAAAAAATAGGAAGCAGAAATAGCAGAGTAAAATAAGCTGTGCCGCCAGAGAGGTTTCCCTGGGACTGGCAACAAATTTGAAGGCAAGGGGATTTATTGGTTGCAGCTGCTGGTAAAAGTCAGAAAAGTTCAGTGAAACCAGAAGAAATCCAATAAACAGCAAAAGCAGTGGCTGGGATTGAGAAGGAGAAGAGGAAGAATGACTTTTAGGACCAAACGGGTGGACAGTAATTTCTGGGCTTCTTGTGGCATTCAGGAAAACAAGATTTTCTTCATAAATGAACAACACAACATCACATAGATACTTGGTGTCCATACTCCTTAGGAAACCAATGTATTGGCCTTAACCTATAGGGCACTTGAAGCCATAATGCTGCATGCTGCAACTTAACATGACTCCATCAGCCAGGACCATGGAGCCTTTAGGCACTACAAGAAACCAAAATCTCCCATGAAGAAGAGGAGAAAATCCACCCCTGGCATCCGTTGCAGTGTTAGCGTGCAGGATGAATCATGCTGACCTCCAGAGGAGTAAAGTTCCACTTCACATTGCTTGCTGGACTCTGAGAGAAATTTGAGCTACTGGCAGAAATATTGTATTGCCCTACAGGGACTGCTGGGCACGGTGGTTTTGTAGTACTCTTAGCCATCTGTCCTATAATGCACATATCATCTGTAACCACTTATCTCACCTATCTTCTCACAGGCAGGACCAAGGGAAGAAAACCAAGGGAAAATATCACTCTTCTTGTGACATTGTGAGAAGATTTAAAGCTATTTGTGAAACAAAAGTAGGAAATGATCACAGCTAACAAGTTGGTATTTTAAAGGTGCTCTCCGAGGACTTCAACCGCAGTGGTATGAATTTAGTATTCATGGTATTAATGGTGAAATTCTAAACTGAAAAGGAAATTAACTTTCTCACTTGAGGTTATACTGCAGTGGTAAAGTGATCCTAATTATTTTGAAGACTAAATGCTATGGTTAAGGGTAAATCGGGTTCCAAAAAGAAAGAAATCAATAATACAGAGACAAATTTTGAAGATTTCAAATAATAAAACCAGGTAGAGTGGTTTGTACAAAATACAACAGAAGCTCCCTTTGGTGAAACATGTGTAAGGTGAAGTCTTGAGTGGATACCTCATGCATACAATTTAATGACAACAAAACATAAATCAAATAAGACTGGGTCAAAACATAGCCAAAGGGATTGTACCAAAAATCAGGGCTTCAGGAAATGGGTTGTTGTGCAGAGACACGCAATTGATCTTTTTGGTCTCCTCAATGATCTTTGTGCCTCCTGGGCTCCGCTTCAGAAATCAGTAGAATGATTTTTTAAGTTCAGTTTTCTTTTAACTCGTATCAGCAGTCACTGAAATAATGTTTTTACCCCCTTCTGTACAGTTGATTGACGCATCCTTGTTTCACACATTCATTTTATAAATCTTTTAATGCTTCCTCTGATAGGGTCACAGGCTATCTTGGATCACATGATCCAAGACAAATGTGAGATCTAATCTTCAGATAGTTAGTTAGTGTCTGACAGCCTAAGAGACAGCAAACAAAACACTGAGATGTACCAGCAGAGGCACAGAACAAATCAGAAGAGAGAACTGAAATGCAGAAAGGGCCAGTGGACCCGCATCTGAGGGCTGTGTGAAATGCTGAGTGCTACATTACCAAGGTACTGACATGTTAACAGTGCAGAAAGGGCAACTCAAGTGCTAGGTAGTCTTGGATGTTTGTAAGTATGGTTATTGATGAACCCAATTAGTTTTGTGCTTGTTAAGGATGGAGAAGATAGAGGCTGAGAAAGGCTTGCTCAAACAAATTCTGGAAGGGAAAGAAGAGTGAACAAGATGTACCTAATGTCTTGCATGAAGGATAACAGGCTGGACTATAAAATATTATCAACCAGCACACAAAAAAAGGGGGTCAGGGACCTTTCAGAAGACCTATTCAGCCAAATGGAAATCTGACAGCAATCGATATCTGGAGCAAATTTCAAAAGAGGTTTTCAGGTGCATAATCAAAGGCCAGTGGGAATTTTGCTCCTAAATCTGTTTAGGATTAATTAGGATAATTAATTAGGATAATCCCTACTTCTGCATGGCTATTAAGAAAAATAACATGTAGGTAGCCTGATATTAACATGTATAAAATGTGTAGTGGTAGCATCACTTTGAGCTTGGACTCATCACTTGTTAGCTTTGGGTGAGCAGGAATTTATTATTCATAACTCTAAAATCCACCCCATCTCATTTCATCTTCTGAGCTGTACAATCAATAATTCAAGTATGCATTTTAAGATTTCCAAATTAAGCCAGACACCCTAATGTATAGGACATACCACACAGATTGGTATACACAACAGCTGCTTGGTGAGCCAAGATGAAAGCAGCATTGTGATTTGGAGAGTATGAATATCATTATACTGAAGAAATGCTTAGAGCAGTAGGCAGGGAATAAGGTCCAAGCATTGGAATTGCTTTTCAGATGTGACACAATATATTTTGGAGATTTGTATCCGATACCAGGCCCCTGTAAATTGACTGGCAAGTTTATGTGTATCACCATGCTCTTTTACCAGTCACGGTCAAATCCCCAAATACCATATAATGATAGAAGTTAAGTCTGATTTTCCAAACAAACTGCTATGGGAGTTTTGCCTTTCATTCACCTTTTGTAGTCTTCAGTACTACACATCGTGGAGAACTGCAATCTATGAAGACACTCAGATGGAGGAACAAACAGAAAGTTCCAGCACTCAACCGCTGAGCTACAAAAGAGTTGGAGATGGTGTCAGTTCTGTCCTCAAAGCAAAACCTAGGCATTTGCCAGCAGGTTCTTATGTCTTAAGAGCGAAGTTGCTTCTGAAAACTGAGAACAACCACAAAGATGAGCTTTCTTTCCAAAATAATGTGGCATTGGGCTCAATCTTCAGCTGACTTCAGCAGTGGTTTGAGCTCAGAACACAGATGTGGACAGAGCATCCAGCTACTAATGCTATCCAGTACACCATTTTCCTCTGGTATGTCTTACTCAACTTCAACTTGCTCAAGTGATCTGTGCAGCAAGGAACTGCAGTATACCTGTTTTTTCCAGTGTTGCTTACCTGGTACCACATGCAACAGTTTCTGGGAACACGATACCCTGAATGTGGCAGTGGAGAACAGCATCAAATGTGATACAAACAGCAAAACATCTATGTTGTGATGATTCACCCAGGATGCCCATCATAAATTTAAATCTAGGTTGTAAGTTACTTCCCTTCTGCTTTTTGAAACTCTGCTGTAGAATAGCCTTTTAAAATATAGCCCATAAAACTCCTTGTAGTGCATGCTTCCACTTGCATATGGAAGAAAGTAAGCATTTGTGTGCAAAGAAAGGAGGAATCAGCTCTAGCCATGAATTTTGTGATCAGTCTAAGGGCAGTCTAACTGTCCCTTGCAATGCTCTGTTCCAAGTCAAAACATGACTACACTGTGATGTATGTTTTTTTGGAGTGGTTTGGGTTTTTTTGCTTTGTTTTTGTGCTCTGGTGTGTTTTTTGTTTTTGTTTTTTTAATTACTTCCACTGCTTGCCTTGTTACCTCTGTTAAATACTAGCTGTTCACACTCATGCTTTTCTGTATTAAAGGTCTTGGATTAAGGATTCCTGCTAGGACTGCTGACCTTATTGATAGGCTAGTTGAGGTGTTGTTTCTCCCTTTTAATCAGGAAAGTGGCTGTTCTCTAGCTCGGATGGTTCAAAGCTCTAGTGTCACCTGCCTCTTGGTGTCCTTCCAAGAAGTGACATACATGTGGATATGTTGTAGGTTGGCTCCGTGACCAAATACCTGCAGACTGGTGGCTTTTCTTTTTTCTGACCTTAAGCATCTCTTTCTTACAAATCCCTGGGTGTCATTTACACCTTTGAAGAAAAGCATATTTACTTTTATACCTGGACTGAAAAGGAAGTGTCTTCCCTAAGGTAATAAACCTATTGTTTAATTCAGGGAGGGCAGTAAGATATTACCCTCCCAGTGGGGACCCTCATTTGTCTCTTTTGCAGCCCAGGCCTGCATATCCCACCCCTGGGCTAAACAGAGGTTGAAGCTGAGTTGTCCGCCCTGGCTGCAGAGATGATCCTGCACAGAGAAGCCAGAGGGAACTGAGTAGGCAAGGCAGAAATGTGCATTTCAGCTCTTCAGGCCACACCTGTACTTAACGGCCCTTGATGCATAGCTTTCCTGTACAAAGAATATTGGGCAAGGAAAGGCCATCCGCTTCATCAAGTTGGATCTCTTTCTGTTGCAGACAGCGCATCTCAATGTTCATCAAAACCAGCTAGGTTTTTATCTGTAGTATATAAACGCTAAACATGAGTATACATTTCTATAGATGTGTTAGTAATAACCACAGGGCACTCTTACTGCTGTTGTTACTGTTTTTCTACTCCACTATCCAAGTTTTCAGGGGGTCCAATTCAGATCCAGCTATCAATGAGTTTTGAATGCTATTGCCATGTTTTATACTTGTTTTGGGGAAGGTGCATTGTTCATGTTTCTAATGTACACAGTACTGTATTGGTTTTCCCAAGTAATTTTTAAGTAATTGCAATTATGCTTTCTGTGTCATTGTTGATCATGTATGTTTGCCTTCTCCCGCATTCTCAGTCTGGCATTCTCACAAAGTGGAAAAGCAGTGTCCATGATGATACAGTCTCCTTCCTTCCTTTCTAAGGGCATTGTGCTGGATCTGCTAGCGTATACCTTATGGCCATTAACAGAAAAAAAAAATCTCAAAGGGATTTTTACACATTAGTGTTTCTCACTTTGACTAAGATTGCAACACATCCCCTATCACTATGCTATTGTATTGAAGCTACTTGTATTCTGTGGCTCTTGCAGAATGCATGGTGCACAATTTGACAGCCATTTAGGCTGCACCTTTTAAAAATCTCTAGCTGTATTAGTATGATCATAAACAGAACTGCTAATAGTCTCCAAAACTTGACTGCAATTCCTATGTTTTGTACTTCCTTCCTTTGATCTTCATTTTATCATTGCTCATACAAAGAGCCCATTCCTTTGTGGCCATAATTAAGCTCTCAGTTTCTCTTTCCAGTCCTTCTCTGACAGTGATTATCATGTCTATTTTTTTAGTTGCTGAAGCTGTCAATCCACAATGCTTCCCAAGAGCCATGTTCAGGTTCGCAGGAGCAGGAAGCAAGCACAGAAGGAAGTCCCAGAAGTCGGTCATCATTCTAAAGATAAGGTCTGATCAGGGAGACAAGGCTGCTCTGTTTCAGAAGATTTAAAAGCAGCATATGGTTCATGTTCTGGATGTAAACAGCTTACACACTCACCCAGCACTACCACACACGTGCTCCAGCTGTGCCGCTAAGCACACATCTAGGGAGGAGCAAGAACAGCATGAGCACTCATGGTACTTTCTCCCAAGTATTCTCCCACTCATTTTAATTTCAGGGACTTTCTCAATTACATGTGGAGGCTTTCTTCCACATTTAGTAATGCTCTCTGGATTTCTGCCACACAATCTGGTGCTGTTTCTCCCTTGAGGGCATGCAGATGTTGAGCACCCATAAAAGCAGCCCTGGCAAAGCTGCAGGGCTTTCATTCAAAGATGAAGATGCACCCATGGATTTCTTCTGCATCTCACTCCTCCTAGCACTGTGGCCCCCAGAGACTACCCTGTCCTGTCTCAGTCAAATCTGACCCATAGCAAGAGTCATAGCCTGCTTGCTTATTTATCATGGAGAAATCACACCACACCTTTTGTCTTTGTCACTCTCCTCTGAACTTTTCATCATATGCTTTTTTGCAGGTGAAGAGACCAGAGCAGCATGCAGTGTTCAAAATGGGAATGAACTATGGTTTTGTACCAGGGTTTAACAACACTTTCTGTTTGTTATCTATCTGTTCCCTAAAACCTCCTACAATTTTATTCATCATTTTCAAGCACTAAGCTGATGTTTTCATGGTCTCACTCCTGACAGTTACAGCCAGCTCAGAGCTCATTCTGTTCTTGAGCCTTGGATCGCTTTTTCCAAGGTGCATCACTTTAGTTTTGCTTCCACTGGGTTTCATCTGTCATTTTATCACCCAGACCCTCCATCTTCAAAAATAATTTGGTAAATATTTGGTCAGCCCTTGTTTTCACTAACCTGATCAAGTATTTGGAATTATCAGACCTTTACATTTTAACAATTGGTTCTTTTTCAGGCTATTTATAAACACGTTGAACAGCAGAGCTCCTAGCGTGCAGCTTTTGGGAACTCCATCACTGAGCTCCATCCACATTGAAAACAGCCATTAACTCCTACTAACGTACTTTCTGTCTTTGACTAAAATAACATATCCAAGCTCTTCCCCTTAGTAGAGTGAGTTTTTCCAGCTAAATTGATCCATCATTCCCATTTGTCTCCAATCTACTTTTAAAGAATTAAAGCAGGTGTCTCCTACAATTTGCCTGCTAGGACAACCTGTAGGGCACCAAACAACAAAAATACCAAAACGAACTGTGTGAGATGAATTTTGGATTCAAAATAAACACAGCATGTTGTCACGTAACTCTGCTATGAAGAAATATTTCCCTATTCTCTAGGAAAAATTAACTACACAAAACTTACAATACTGGAAGGCAGTCACTTACTGACAATGCAGAACAATTTGCAGATGAGGTTGATTATGTGGGCAGGGTTTAACTGAAAAATAAAACAGAGATACACAGTGATTGAAGCTATCTAAATAAAACATGAATGGCTTCTAATGAAAACAGCAGGCAGAACAACAATTTGAGGCCTCAGCAACAATGTTTTTCTCAGTATGGGGTGCGGGACAACCAGGGCAAGTAATATTCTGTTAATTTACCACCTTTAGATGCATCATCTCAAGTCTACTAATTTATGAAAATACCTTAAGTAGTATTCACCCCCCTCACCTCAAAACATTTCAGATGGTAATTTTACCGATTTTTAAAAGTACTGATAGTCTAATCAATGGGGTGGCTTACAAAGGATGATGGCTTGCTCTAAGTTATGTCAGAACAGCTGCTGCCTCTCTGCAATGCAAACGATGCACCTCACCATGCAATACCAAAGACCTCTTTTAGCTCATTCTGCCACTCTCCTTAGCAAAAGGATGCTCAGCAGATGTTGAAAAGACTTCCATACTTCCTTCAGTCTTCTCTGGTGGTTCCACTGACTTCTGTGGAGCTACTCTGATTATTACCTGGCTATTGGTGCCCGGTAATTGATGGAAAATTAATCTGAAGCATGCCTGTGATTCTCTCTTAAGTATGTATAGAATATTTTTCTTAATTTGATTTTTAACATGCAGCATTATTTTATTTGACACCTATGCATCTCGTTTGTTTTGTATTATTGCCCTTTCTTTGATGTTGGCATGCACAGTTCCTCCCAGCTATCCACAGATTTAATTATGTTTCTGTTTACTCCTGCTTTAGGATCATTAATAAGGATGTTGACTAAGTCAAGACCTGCCACTAATCTCTGTTATGCTACCTGATAGCCTCTCTCTGTTTTATGTGCTGTTATTTAGCATTACCCTTTACCATAGACTTTTTGCCAGCTCTCAATACATTTGAGAGCAGAGCTGGTGAATAATTTAGTGATGAATTTACATCTTATTTTCCTTCATGAAGTACGCACAAACAGTCTGATTGTTACTGATTTGTTTCTTACTTGAAAATTTTCAAGAAGCACTTACTGCAAACATGTTTTAATATCTGGGTTGCTGGCAAATTTCATTAATATGTTCTAGACTAATACTTTCTGTTATGTGATCGGTTACTTAAATGTTTCAGTACTGTTTCACCTCCCTTACATGCTAAGTGAATATTTTAAGAATGCCTATAAAGAAACCATAAAATGTCAGAAGCATAGTATTTATGAGCCTGTGACTAAAGAAAAAGTATCTTGCAGAAAAATTTCAGGAGAACAAAAGCAGGGTTTACCCATGCTTGAGAGCTGACTTCCTTCTAATGAGCAATCACAAACACGTGCCTTTTCTATTATGCATAACTCTACTTCAGAGTTTGTGAATCAGTTTATATTTTTAAAATACGGGTCCATGAAAACAAAAAATCTTATGATACCACTTTTACCAAATACATTTTACTCACTGATTTAATAATTCTGTGTATCCCTCTCTCTCTCCCCCCATGGAGATTTATTCTTTATGAGATGTGCCAGAGATGCTACATTTCTTTTACCTTTATGTGTTCAGTGATAATTCCGTTGATATTGGCTCTTCCATTTTTTGTAAGGATTTATTTCGCTATGAAGAACTTCCATATCTTACTTTTGTTTTCCTTCTGAAAATCAATACCATATTCACCTTTCACTAATATATTGATGGGTCCCTGGTTGGTTTTGAGTTTTCAGTAGTAATTGCTGTGCTACAGTAGAAAAACAGGCTGTTTTTTTTTTTTTTTTTTCCTTGAAATGCTTCTCATTGAGAAATTGATTTTTTATTACTTTTTTTAAAAATAAAATATCTATTCTGTCATGGCTTTGTCCTTGTCAGAAAGCTGATTTTAGCTGATCAAACAGAATGTATTTTTCAAGGATTCTTGTGAAAAAATGACAACATTATCTGTTTTTTCCCCTGTTTTTTTATATATTACTTGGGTGGGGAGATGGGAAGGAAATCAGTTTAATACCTTGAGATCATCCAGAACCAGTGACTTGTGTATGCCTGTATTTCTCTAATATTAATACATGCATTTAGTTCCCAGGGCTCTTCCTGAATACCCTGAGGATACCTGGTCTGGTTATTAAAGACTGAGGCAAAGAAGGCATTAAGTACCTCAGCCTTGTCCTCATCCTTGGAGACAATGTTCCCCGCCATATCCAGTAAGGGGTGGAGATTCTCCTTGCCTCTCTTTTTGTTGTTAATATATTTGTAGAAGCATTTTTTGTTACCCTTTACGACCGTGGCCAGATGGAGCTCTAGCTGGGCTTTTGCCTTTCTAATTTTGTCCCTGCTTGACCTAACGAGATCCTTGTACTCAACAAGCTACATGCAACAGCTAGGATGCTTTCATACTTCTTTTTAGGGTACAGCTTTACCAGTGCAGAGGTGCTGGATTGGTTTATTTTTGTAGCAGAAGGAGATAAGTAAGTGGAACGAATCCACACACACCATGATAGGGGTTGAACGTGGCTGTAGAGCAGTCGCACTTTTAGCAATAGAAGCCATCATTTCCAAAGGGAATCCCTGTTTCTACAGCAATACAGATACAAAAATTAAAAGTGAAACTGGAAGCCAGCTCCTCAGTGAACCGAAAAATCCAAAGCCACTAACACACAGGGAAAAATAAATCTCAGTTTGAACTGTATTTCACTCAGCCCATCTGGACTTACCCTGCACTTTCAGCTTGATATATTTTTTTGTTTTATTGCCCTAGTGTCACATGCTGCTAAACAGTGGCCCTGCCATGCCCCAGAAAGACTTGCCTCTCACAGGTAGGTGGAATAATTCCTGTATGCCAGCCAGTAGCTGAAATCCAGCCTTCTCCTAAGAAGAGGGTGCTTCATTTCAAGTGCCTAAGAAGCAGCAATATTGTTGCAAAAGGTTACTATACAGTGGCAGATGCTTCATCACCAGATCATTGAAAGAGGATGAAAATAACGCCCCCCAAAAAAAGCACAAAAATCCCCCCCACCAAAAGCAAGACTTGAAGCACAAAGTTACACTACTTCAGTGTCTGTTCTATTTTCAGAAGACGCTAAAGGAACTGAAACACAGTGCGCGGTGATTTTTACATTGTTCACAACAGAAAGTATTTGTGCAGTACTGCAAACACACGGCTGCGGCCTGCAGTGCTGCTGTTGGAGGGAAATGTTTGCACGGATGCTGGGTGTGATTCA
Source organism: Phaethon lepturus (assembly GCF_000687285.1). NCBI lineage: Eukaryota > Metazoa > Chordata > Aves > Phaethontiformes > Phaethontidae > Phaethon > Phaethon lepturus. The sequence goes on from NW_010564052.1 coordinate 14,340, forward strand.
CTGAGGTTCTGCAGCAGACATGCTGGGATGCAGCTGGGGGTCTGGACCACAGGCAAAGCCCAAATGACTGTTCTCCCACTCTGCTGACAGGCTGGTGATGGGGTGCTTAACTGGGCATGTGAAGGACCACAGCTACCCTTGCCCTACCCCATGCAGCTGCATGAGGACTTTTCTTCACATTGTCCCCTTTCCTTACTCTGGAAGGCAAGTAGTTTCAGTGCAGCTACCTACAGGGTAAAATACTACCCATCGTGAGGGGCAGTGAGATGCTGCCTCTAGTACCTCTGCACTTGGGTATCCAGAGCCCCCTCTTCTTGAACACAGTGAATGACAAATTCTTGGCATTTGATCATACACTTGAAGAAACTGGAAGGCAACTGTGCTTTGAGAAACATGGGATGTAGGAACAAGAAAAACCAATAGAGCCCAAATTTTCATGACTAGGGAAAAATTTTCAAGACATTCCTATTTTCCATTGTTAACTTATTTGCTTAAACCTAGAGTCCTTAACTGGACAGTCATTGCGATATTACAGAGCAAGGTGGTTGTGTTAACAATAACGGATAAGCTAACCAGACCTTGAATGAGATGGCAGGTAGCCTTTAAATAACACTCCTTCAATTTTTTTTAATCATTAGGGGTTCCTGACACTTAGAAATACTAGCTAAAGCAGCTGTACTGCTGGAGAAAAGACAAAAAATAAACACCTACTGCTGTAGGGAGTCCTACTCCATTGAGAAACACCAGTCACCCACTACAGGAGCCTCATAGACTCCAGTGGAAGGGGGCATCTGCCTATGGTGCACAAGCTTGTTTTTAAGCTCACTGTCAAAACCCGATTGATAAAAAGTTGTTGGAGCACTAATCTTGCTATTGCTACAATATTTTAAGTTATATATTAGATTTTAAACTATATATATGCTTAAACTATATATTTTAAGCTATATATATATTTTTAAACTATAATAAAGTTTAAAAAAAAGCAAGGTGCTTTTATTTTTTTGTAGTCTTTTAACTGCCAAACTTCTCATCCACCCCACAGCGGAGTGGGATAGTCATTCTTGCCCCGTTTCCCACTCTTACCAACAGAGGTGATCTTTTTTTCTTGAGATTTTTACAAGCTAAAGCAAAGCTGCTTTCCCTGGCACAGTGTAGAGGTCTAGGAACAAGGATGCTCCATCACATTTGCTTTAAGGCTCTTGTAGGTCTTATAAATACTCCATGACTACAGGTAGGACTTGGGTGAATCTGTGTGTTTTGATTCTGGGAGAAATTCATATTAAAAAGAGGATATATAAATGATTTAGGTGTACAAGTGTGCAAGACCCATTGCCTTTCAGTTCAGCTGGGCTCACCACATATCATCAGTAATCATGAAAATCCTTCCCTGTAAGCCCTCTGTATGTAGTCCAGTCCTGCCTTTGTAGTCCAGTTCTCAGAGAATCCAGTGTTTTGGTCCATCCATCACACAAGCAATTTACCAATAAGTAAATGTAAGAATCATATTGCAGAAGAACTATGGAATAGAGGAACCAGGGTATAAGAAAATGCTGTAGTGGATCTGCCCATCCCTCCTGTATCCTCCCCAGTGAAATATGTGTAGGGCAAGGGCACTGTGGTTCTCCCCAGAGCGCTCTCACAGATGCTGCAGGGTGCATTGCTAGACCTGGGGGGGGTGGCTTGGCATTTAATAACTCTTAAAGAATTTATTTTCTTTAAGTGTGCCCCATTGCTTTTCCACATGCATGTAAGTCGTCATCAGCTACACCAATTCTGTGGCCATGAATTGTCCAGTCTAACGCCACGTGCCATGAAGGAGCACTTCCTTTCTTTGTTTTGAACCTAGCCTTGCCTAATGTCATTTGATGCCTTCTAGTTCTCAAATTGGAAGAGATAGGGAACATCGATCCCTGTTCCTGTTCTCCATGGCTTCTAGTGATTTTATGGTCATAACAAAAATCAGAAAAATAAAAAGATGTCCTTGCTAGGATGCTTTTTGATACCCACAGATACACTATAGAAACCTCACATACAGAGGGCTTACAGCAGCTGGGAAGGATTTTCATGATTACTGATGATATATGGTGAGCCCAGCTGAACTGAAAGGCAGTGGGTCTTGCACACTTGTACACCTAAATCATTTATATGTCCTCTTTTTAATATAAATTTCTCCCCAAATCAAAACACACAAATTCACCCAAGACTCATCTGTAGTTGTGGAGTATTTATAAGCCCTGCAAGAGCCTTAAAGCAAATGTGCTGGAGCATCCCTGTTCCTACTTCACCACCTTCTAGTTCTCTAGCTTGCACTTAAGTTTTTCCTCTTTGCATTTGGTTGTCTCTGTTCACTGAATTTATGCAGACTCATGAGTAGCCTTGGGTTGACGGAAGCTGCAATTTTCCATCAATAAATTATTTATGGGGGAAAAAATCCCTACAGACTGTTCTAATTTGAGGATTTTCTAAAAATAAATAGAAAGAAAAATATGTCAAGAGTTAACCTAACAGCAAAATATTAATTCATCAAAATAAAGAGACCTAAAGGAATGAAACGTTATAAATGCATCTATAAGCATACTTATATTAGCAAACTTGAGACAATATATTTCTGTGGGACGCTAATGTAAAGAAGTATGTTTCCCTTGTGAAAAATCTGTGATAATACTTGCTTTTTTTACTATGTTGCAATCAATCACTTTTTAAAACGTATCACTCCTTATCTATAAGGTTTATTCGGGTTGGGCTTTATATGTAGTCCTTTTTGATGCTCCATTCCCATGGCAGTCAAAAAATTGGAGGATTATCTGATTATGCCCTAAGTCAGGAATGCAAGTTTCAACTTGTTTTGTTTTTAGAAAGATTCCTTTATTTTTAGTTCTTTTTTCCCCTTTGGAGAGGCCTGTTCATTGCCATGGCCTTGCGACAGAAGTGATTAATTCTGGATAGGAACAATCAGCTCTGTCATGATGGCAAAGGGAAGAGCAGGCTTGGGTTAACATAGGATTTGTATCTTGAAGGAATTATATTTTTATTTATATATAATTCCTTTTCCTCTGCTCTCCTCTCCTCTCCTCTTTAAACTTATACACTTATATAATCTTGCAGGAATTAGATGATTCTAATCTTGCTGGTGGTTATTGGAGCTTATGACTCTCTCCAAAGATTGCAGGGCAGAACTTCACCTGATGTGTGAAGCCATTGCTTAGTTGGAAACAGAGACTTTGACAATTTCTAGTTCAGCCTCAATAGTTTGAAGGCTATCATCTGGCTTGTTTTATCCAACACGACTTTTGCTTATAGGCATTACATCTTTTATTCGTAGTGCAAATAACTCTTTATCCGCAAGTAATCCTGCAAACTTTCCCACTCCTCTGTACTTGCCCAAAACTGGCACAGAACCTAGAAGGAGCCACAGTTTCTCAGGCAGGGTAATTAATTTTCCATGTCACTCATTCCTGGGCTTTCTGAGGAGAAATTTGATGATTAGCACCATGAAAGTAATGTTGTTTTCTGACATGTCAATACCTGTCTTCTAAGAATTAGAGGCAGCCCTAGTTATTTGACTGACTTAGCCCACCGATGGTAATGACTTTTGGTTACCACAGATAAAATACATACCTCATATAATAATTTGTAGTCCTGATTGTATAAAGGTATTTCTTTGTGTTTTGATGAACTATCCTGAGAAATGAGGCAGAAGAGTCACAAAACAGGTATGGCAAACAAAAAGTTGTGGCCAGTTGGGGTCAAGTGGTATTTAGTTTGTTCTCTTTAAAATAAAGCAAACACTCACCTGGTAAGGGTGAACAAATCAAAAAGTAATGGACTGTAAAAATGGTAAACAGAAAAATTAATGGGAGATGATCCTGTGACCTCAGATCTGTTAGAATTATAAGGGGAGGACCTGTGTCACACCAGCTTTTGGTTTAACTCCTTTTCTGAAGGTAGGTTGGGTTGGCTTAAATGGGAATTGAGAAAATCTATAGCAGAGTATTTTGCAAAAATCTGAAGAGCAATACACACAAGCAGAATTTCACAGAACCAGCTCTATAGCTAAAATGACGCATTTCATCATGCCAAGAAAGCTTCACTCTTCATGCAGCCTTGGGAAGGTGGTTGTACCCAGCAGATTAAAATCCCAAGGAGACACAGGACCAGAGTGATTTGTGTTTTGAAAAAAAATCTGGAGCTTGTGCTCTTCCTTGCTCTTCAGGCTGTTCCTTTCTATGAGTATCGAAGGATTTTGGAGGTCGTTTCACTGGGATTCAGAGCCCAATTTGTCCCATGCCCTCTCAGCCATTTCTTTCAAAGGCTATGATAATCTCTAAACATTGCTGTTTACCATCTACACCATCTACTATGAAGAGAATTTTTTTTTTACCTTATTTCCTGGTTTTTAGAATACCTGCTCAACTTGACCAGCAAGCTGCTTAGATTTTGTTTAGAGTAAAATTTTGCCAGTTCCTGTTCTTGCCTTTAATTAATACTTACACTAACATCACTGGTTATCAGTGACCACAGTGAGCCTGTATTATGGTCCATGTATTTTTCAAGAGGCTGACAAGGAACATCTGTCCAGGCAGAAAAAAAGCTGTGGAAAAAGTGATGGGGAAGTTTTCTTCATTTTACATTATAACAACATTTCCAATCACTTGAGAACCACATGATTGCCTTTCATAGCTCCTGGGAATCTTGACTCAGTGAGTGAGAAATGTACTTTGAAATAATGGCACTCGTTCTAGACTTTCTCCTTAAAAATGCACCAGACCCTGATGAATCAACTTCTTTGCGCAATCCCAATCATTGTGTAAGTCTGCCCTCTGACACTGCCCGCATGTAAATACTTCACGCACTGTTCTTAGCAAACCAAAGCCTTTTGGTGAAAACACTGCAGGTAGTTTCCATTTTCAGTAGCTCTCCTGGTCTGTGAGCTCACTGCCATTTTGGTTGTTTTTTATTTGGCTTACTTTTTCTCTTGATCCTGTTTTTTTGTCTTTCTGATACCATGTCCTTCTTACTCTACCAACAGCAACTGTATTCTTCCCAACCTTGGGAAAACGAGCTCCTGAAATTGGGGAGAAGAGAGGAAGCATGACAGTGGTCATTCAAACAAAGTCTTCTGTCTTGTTCTTTAAAAACACTAATTTACACTAACATACACGATTCCTCAGGCAGGTCTGAGCCTTATGAACCTTGTGGTTGATCATGTCTCTTACTGGAGTTTGGACTCTGTAGCTGGAGCATGAAGGTGACCCTGGCTTTGTAAGAGTATCTGGAACAAAAGGACTCCTCTTTTCTGTCCTTGCTGTTGTGGGAACTGCCAGGGATAAGCCACTTGGAAAACGTGATTGTCTAGGAGGTAAAATGAGGAGATTAGGTTTTTGGAAAATCTAACCCCAGTTATTGCATCATGCTGTTACAAGAGGGGAGCTAAAAGCTAGCATTAAATTAGTATTTAAATCACATATAAAATCACAGAAATGCAAGGTATAGTCTTTGAAGTTTAATGATGAGAAACATCTGATTCCTACTTTTATTTCCTGGGTGTTAGACAGAAGGCTTAAATTTTGTATGAGGTTGTTATCCCATTACATGTTACTACTACTGCACATCTCCTACCTCCCCAAGCAGTATTGGTACCTCCACATTACTAAACCCACCAGACTGCTGAGAGCATGTGTCTGGAACTCAGAATACATACATAACGAATTTATTACAACTGGGCAATTTAGTACACCCTTGCTTTCAATTTTAATTGGATTCTTTTTAATGCCCATGCTTAACCTTCAAGCTGAAAGGTTTGATATTCCTTTAAGAGTTGTATCTTTCTTTTTCCATTTTACACCTTTACATCTCTGTCTTTGTTGTGAAAGATTTAGATGTTCCAGGTGGTTATCAGGTTAAGAAGCAACAAACCTTTGCATGTATACAAGGTAACTTATTAGAAAAGCTTATCAAAAAAATATGGAACTAGAATCAATGTATCAAAAGCTACTTTAATTTGAAAAATATTTTAAAAATTTTAACTAAATGCAAAGTAATTTTAAAAAACTAAGTTTTAAAGATGTGAAATTCTATTTTTTTTTAAAGAAGAAGATGTTAATATTGACTTTCTAAAGACAAGACAAGAGCAGTTTGAGTTAAAGCTGGAAATGCTTACATAAAAATTTTAAGGGGAAGTAGAATTACTATTAATGTGCTAAACCAAATATTTTTTCCCCCAAAATATAAATAAATATCAGATTTTTCTTATGTATTATTACTATTTTTTCTTTCAACTAAATATTTTTAAGTCGCTTAGAATTTATGAGATTTATAAATGCCAGATTCAATATACACTGAATGGAACAATAAATTATTCCATTGTTTCAATGCCTCCATATAGGTCTGACTATACTGATGGTGATGGGAACTTATTCCCACATCCTCAACCACATTTGGATGTTCCTGCT
>NW_010564052.1:20810-46176 GCF_000687285.1 Phaethon lepturus
TTGGAGAATGTGGTCCTTTTAGTCATGAATGTGGTGTTCATTCATGAAGCAGCAACAGGAAAATAACTATTGTGCCTTGCTGAAGACTAGGCTTTCTTGATTTCATCTGCAGTTACTTGAGAGAGAGACCTGTCTCCAAAGATCACACTGTTATGAGTCTAACTCCTAGTTAATGGTGGTTTCTACATCGTTCCCTGGAGGTGGCCCTCTTCCCACCCCAGGAGACCAGTTTTTATAGTGTTACTGTGAGCATTCCCCTGTGCTTACTTGATAAACACCATGGCGTCACAAGCCCTGAATGCTGTGGTGTGATCCTCCTCACTAGCAAACCCTCTCCTTGAACGTAGCAAAACTTCAAGCAAAAAAACCTCATGCTTTGTAGCAGCTCTGATAAAAGCACCAGGCCTGCTGATGGAGTAAAGCACACTGCAGCAGCAGGAAGGGCATTAGGGTCTGCCCCTCAAGGTCAGGGGTAACTTCAGATGTATCTCATTGTCATAGCAAGTCTAATTTGAATGTTTCTGACATCTTCCTTCAGATCTGTTCACATAGTTTGGCTAATTTATTAAAAAAACCCCCAACATTTAAAGAATCTGGGGTAAATATTATGTTCCTGTCATCTCTGGTGATTCTGTCATGCGTTCTTCTGTAGTTATGTTTCAATATGAATACTAAATAATTTGGTTTTATTTAATTTTTATTAGACTCTAGATACAAGGAGCATAATATATGAAGAAAATAGTCATAAAACTATGTCAAAAGATTCATGAAATCTTGTTGATGCTGTGTTTCTTCTCTTTTCATGATGAAGCCTACAGCATTTCGGTCAGGAAACCTACTAGCTGTTGTTCATATTTTCAGCAAGAGGTTTTCATAGACCTGAAACTTTTAAGAGTTTAGGAGGTGGCAGGCCTATTTAGCTTAGCTGTGTCATTAAATGCAAATGCCTACATTAGTACAGCATTAAGGTTCAGAATTCAAACACACATTATTCATGAAAACTGAAAGTGAAGGTTCCCGCACTGATGTTAAATCAATCCTACTTCTCAGATTATGCACACTGAAGTGTATATTTAATTGCATAAATCAAGCCATTGAAATAACATCTGCACACTGTGACCAACTTAACTTCAGCACAGAGCATTAGCAGCTGGATGAACTGTCCTTTTCTCTTTGACAAGTGAGCCTGGACCAAGGGGAAGAGACATGGGGAAGAAGGGTGCACAGATGCATGGGGCTAGAGATCACATCTGACTTTTTGTTTCCATCCTCCCTGAAAACACAAAGAAATATTCCCAATACATTTCTCCACACCTTTGTCAAAAGGTTGTGTCCTCCCTCTCATTTATACAGGAAACAGTTCAGACAAATAAACAAACAAAGTTTGTTGTAACAAAATGCCTGAGACACACATTTCAAGACAGGAGTTTTATTTCCTTGGTCTTGAGCAAGCAATCTGTCTAAGCATTTCAATACATGACCTCTACTAGGGCCTGAGGGCACTAGCCATGCTGCTTGAATCTAAACGACAGACTGACTTCTGCTGCTAATTTAAAGCACTTCAGAAAGCCACTAAAGAGTTAAGGTTCTGACATCACCTGGGGGTAATGCTATTTTGAGTACGCCAATTTTATCCCACCCTTTCATGTCTATTTATTACTACTACTTTATTTGTCCTCCAGTCCTGGATCTTCCTCCAAAATTTAAACATGATGAATTCTGAATATAAACAGGAAGAAAACCAACGTTTTATTTTCTTACCAGAAATTGGCACTTTTGGTAGGAGGATTAACAAATCTTCAGCCAACTTCCATTGCCAACCAAAAGACTCTGTCTTTTGCTTAAATGCCATGCAAAAGTCTACTAGGCTTTTGGCATGTACCAAGGATTTATTAGTGGGCCTACTTATGCTCTCCTTTATACCTGCATAATCCTACTGTTATAAGGAAGGCAAGATTTGTCTTGCAAAACCACTATTTCTAGTGATGAAGCACGAGCAGGAAGAAACTTGGCCTGACTTTGCAAGCATCCCATGAAACGCAATGTGGCAATCGATGACACTCGGTGAAAACCCCACTTTGCCAACTTTTCCTGAGGTCGACTTGGCCTTCGTGACTTTCTTGGAGTCTCAGACTCGTGACTTTCTTGGAGTCTCAGACTCCACTGTTCTTGGAGTCCTGGAGGGGTAACACACAGTTACTTACAGCCTCCAACCCCGTGAACACTTGAGTACTACATCAACAAGAATATTCACAACATATTTAGTATTTGCAGGATTTGAGCTGTATAGGATGAGGAGAAAAAAAAAAAACCCAGACAAACCCATAATGTAATATTACCCAAGAGATGGTGATGTCATCCTGTTTTGCTTCTTGTACAATTTCATAAGTGGATATTTTTGTCCTTTTAAAACTGAGTTAATTGTTTTCTGGATTGCATACTTGCCACTGTTTTTTATAAAGCCAGCATTTCATTTTTGGGGATGATTTCTGACTATTCAGGCTTTGCTTTAAGCTACATCAATCCAAGGAGTGTTCTTGTTTGACAAATTCCTATTTCATTTCAACCTCACTGGAATAGAGCTTTCCTTGAAAATTATTTTACATTATGAAACATTAAGCAAATGTAAAAGTAAGAAGTGATACACATATATTGCATGTTACGAAAACAAAATCTCTAATTATTATACACTCACGTAACTAAATTCTGTTTTGCAAAATATTTCTTATATTTAGGTGTGTTGCCTCCCTACAATGTCAAAATGCCATCAATTCTTGTAGAATTCATGTATTAATTCTATGGTTTTCAACTGACTGGCTCACAATAGAAAAAAACAGTGACTCCTCTGTGAATAAGGCTGCTAGTTGATAATTTAAAGTTAAATTTAACATATTTAACTTGCAATTTTCTACTTATGTTTAGAAATTTTCTGTTTGGTTACCCAAGCAAATTTAACTATATTACACTACTGACATCAAAGCTATGGTTGATGTTCATATTTCCAGTGTCAAATGAGGCTCAGTGTAGGCTGCAGTTTTCTCCTTTTGAATGTTCTCTTAAATTTGGACACACATTTGTTTTGCTCTTGGCCTGTTAAGAGTTTGCTTTTCACTAGTCCTATACCCTCTGGAAAAGCATATACATTTGCATGGGTGTAAATATAATTTTGCATTTCCAAGCACATTTTCCAAAACCAATATTTGCAGTTTTGCCCCATGGGTGGGATGATACACTCTGTGATTTGGGCGCTCAGCTGTGATGACTGCTCTGGACAGCCCTTCCCCTCGCCCAAGGGGGAGTTGGAAGAGCTGTGACACCCTCAGTGTTTCTGGAGGCTGGTGAGGGCAGTACCCTGAAACACAGCCAACAAACTCACCATGAGGACAGTAGTGTTCACTAACATCACACAACCTAATCACAGGGAAGAGAAAAGAGCCATTACAATGCCCTGTGCAACCTGGATTGAGTTATGCAGGATGGCTTGTTACTGTCCTTGACCCTCTCTGCTTCAAGCCATAGAGGAGAATGCTCTGAGAAGTCAAAGTGATTAATTTTATAGAGGGGCCCGCTCCTTCCCACCTCCAGCTTAAGCTCCAAAGAAATTCAAGGAGTCAGAAAAACAGGTATATCAAAACTCTTAGAAGAAACTACACATTTGTTGAGTGATGAGCCTACACAACTTTTTGACATGTGATACCACAGTAAGAAAAGGGTGAGATGGTTACACAGGATGTCAAAGCAAAAAAAAGTAACCTAAAACAAACCCAAAGCCCAGGATTTGAGAAACACTTGAAACTGTTCTGCTTGAGGGCAGGAATCCATGCCTAATGAATAAGGACAATTTTCCTAGGTACTCTAACACTTTCACTGTGCATTTTCTTCTATCATCCTCATGTGCATCCCCATTATGACCACTGCTGAAGACGGGAATATAGGACAGGTAAACATTAGTCTGATCCAGTCTAGTAATTTACAAGATTATTATTTCAGATAAAATCATTTCCTTTGTTAGTTTCTAACAAATCTGTATATTCACCTGTGCCTTGATATATCCAAGAAGGTAATTTTCATATGCATGTTTCTGTATATTCTTGCTTCATGGAGGCCATACAGCAACAACGTTCTCAGGGTTATATAAAAATAGCAGTCTCATATAAAGAGGTAGGATATACATTTAAAGAGGTCATTTTCTGAAGACAGAAGATGGCTGTTGAATGGGGACGAAAGAAATGCTCGAGCAAAGCAGCACACTGAGGGCTTTACAACTACCTGGACAGAAAAACCCCTTAACCTCCTTCAGAAGGTATTTATAGACAATTTAGGCAAGAACGCATTTCTGTTTTGCATTCAACAGCAGCATTCCATAAATAGGCTATACACACAAAAGAAAAGCATAGCTGAAGCCTAAGATAGAAAGTTGTTCTTTCAGAGTTGCAGATTTATCATTAGCTCAGTTACAGGAAAACTTATTTGGGTGACTTGCAGTGGCAGAGAGGTGACGAAGGCAAACTACTTGATGTTCAGTGCCTCCAGAGTACTCATGTAGTTAACCCACTTTAATTCTCTACTTTATGTCATATTTATTTGAGTTTAAAAAATAGATGCTGTTAAAGATGAATTGACACTAGTTTTTTTGGCTAGGAACTTTTGTAAAAACAAGAACTCTGCATTAAGACAAAAAGCACCAGTCATACAAGTTTAACGGGCCATATCCTCCTTTCAGTTCTAGCAGTATTAATGTGGCATACAAGAGTAATTTCAATTAACTTTATCTTTGCTGAAAGAAAAACAAATGTTGGCCCAGATACCCATAGCACGTCTATGGAGTTAACGCAGATAGTCGCACCAAAGCAGGTTACACTGATAATTACATTGCATTGAGTTGACCTTGGCTGGCTGCCAGGTGCCCACCAAGGCACTCTATCATTCGCCCTTCTCAACTGGATAGGCGTAGAAAATACGACGAAAAGCTTGTGGGTCAAGATAAGGACAGGGAGAACACTCAGCAGTTACTGTCATGGGCAAAACAGACTCGACTTGGGGAAGTTCATGTCCCCAAGCCCACTGATGGGCTTAGCTTTGGCCAGCATTGGGTATGTCCTGGAGCCATCTGGAAGTGACACTGTCTGACATGGGGGCAGCTCCTGATGTCTTCTCACAAAAGCCACCACTGCAGCTCCTCTGCTATCAAAACCTTGCTGTCTAAACCCAATTATACATGAAAATCCAGCTGATCTCAGTGGAAAAAAAAATTAAACTTGCATCACAAATGACCTAGATTCCTTCTGGTACCTGATTTTTAAAGTGACTAACAACATGTTTAGTGGGGAGGCTAGGGGGACCTCAGGCATCCAGTCGGGCATTTTCCAGGAGATGTCCTCGAAAGAGGTTGTATAAGAGTCAGGCAGGGCCTTGATGGCAGCAGACTGAAGTGTCTGATGGGTCTGGTGCTGGAGGTTGTTTCCTGGTGTGTGAAAGACTTGGATTTAAGTCTTTAATCTTCTACAAGCAGTCCCGTATGCCCTTAGGCAAGTATCTGTGTCTTAGCTGTCCATCTGGAATATGGGATGCATAACACTTCTCTGCTTGATGCTGGTGCACTGAGAATCAATGCATTAAAGGTCAGGCAAGCCAACACTAAGGTAAAAGGGGACCTAAATACAGAAGACTGGAAATACTGAAGGCAAGAAAGTTTCCCTGTACCATATTTCCTCTCTAACGCTAGAGTTAGAGCAAGACTTTAGCTAACATATATTCTAGAAGACAGAGCATAGCAAGGAAGATGATTTGTGTTGCAGATGATGCAGGGGGTGGTGGCATCAGACAAAAAGGTATTATGGTCTCAGTGACCATTTTCTCCAGACTCAAATTCTTTAAAAAATCTTTATATATACATGTATAAGAATGTTAGGAAAGAAATACGAAAGAATGGAGAATTCTACAAAACAAATACATTAACCGAATGGTAACAGATAGTAAATAAAGCATAGGATAAGCAAATGTGTGTTTTATTAAAAGAGATTGCTAAATAGCCAACTGAAAACTAGACTTTGTTAATAAGATATTGGGAAAATGCCTATAAAATGTCCCGCACCTGGGATTCTTGAGTGTGTACAGTGGAACCAGTGCACCTTCGTACATAAATTAGTGCTGAAAAACAAGCATCTGTTTGTGTTTATTTCTTGGTAATCACTAAAATCTGAGATGTCTGGAAAAGTTGGAGTTGAAGTGCCTAAACTTTACTTCCTAGTAAGTAACTAGATGTTACTTATAGCAACTAGCTTAATTCCTCTCCATCATATTCTACAGAGCTGTAAAACAGCCATGGTGGATTTCTCTTGCAAGAAAGGCTGCAACTCCATGTTAAATAACCATAGACTTTTTGGGAAAAGGCACTTTATTCATACCAGAATAAATGTTCTTAAAACAGAGCCCTCCTAATTTAAGGCTTCATTCTTTTTTCATGGCAGTTGAAGGTGACAGCTTGCCTTTCTCTGAAATCAGTGGGAGTTTTGCTATGAATTTTGGTGAGGCTAGGATTATGGCTGTGATGTACCTGCATTATAATTCTTCACTGCTTGTTGAGATAATGCTGAGCACAAACCTTAGTATCCTAAGCTTAGAGATAGAAAGCGAAGAAAAAATGACTGACACTGTAACCCCATCATATAGATCAACCACTAGCCCTAGGAAAGCACACAGTATCTGTGGAAAACCAGATGCAAGTATCAGCAGCTGCCCCTGAGCTGCCCTTGCATAGGTGGGCTGGAAGAAGGCTGAGCAGCAAACATCCTGACTCTAATCCACAATTGCCTCCAATCCCAATGCTCCCCCTTTTGCTGCAGTTTTGATCTAATTAAACTGTCATCACACTGTTAAATAATGCTTCCTGGGCGTTTTATGGAGCTTGGGTGAAGTGGAAAGGGGGGAAACGAAGGAATCACTGAGTCCATCACACATGAGCGTGTTGGTATCTAATCCCCCCATAAAGGTGAAATAGATTTAGAATGAGTTGAGAAAGGGGGAAAAAAAGAATGTTTTTCATGATGAGTTATTTGCCTGACCTGTTTTCATAGGGTGTCACTGTCAAGCTTGAAATCATGGCTTTGAACCTTTTTGTGCCTAACAAGGAAGAGGTGTATCAGCTCAGAGAGACATGAGCTGTGAGCTTTGGTCCCAGCAGTGCTGCAGGGGCTGTTTCCCTCACGGGCACCAGGAGTGAGGGGTTTCCCCTGGGCGCCATGAGTGTGTGGAGGAGCCACGGCAGTGCTCGTCTCCCAGGCTCTCCTCTACCTCTGCCACTAGGAAGAGTATGTATGCATGCACATGTATATGAGACAGCTTGCTCCCCCCATTCCAAAAGGAATACATAAGGAAACTGAGGGTTAAGTCTTTTAAACTTGGCTGCATTGCTTTCCCCTGATACCTGTAATTTCCTGGCTTGATGCAAAGAATTTGTGTGCAAACACCTCAGTGCCAGACAAAGACTCAACTATGTGATTTGCTGTTTTCCTACCCCAGTGGCTTCTTCTATGCTATATTTTTGTTTTAGGCTTTGAAGATTCAAACTGTTACCAGCGATTAGCATGTAGGCTCCAGGACCCAGTTCTCATGACTAAGTAACTCCACGTCTTTTATTGCCATTTGTGTCCTTCAGTTCAGTTTGGCATATGTATTAGTACAGCAGGAAGCACCCAGCATTCTCATGGCAGAGAAGGCTGCTTGCAATTGTATTTTCACAGAGCTGTTTTCATAATCCCAAGGGTTTTCCAATTGTACAGATAGCAAATATCTGCCATTACACTCCCAGGAACAGTGCTTATTTCTGCTAAAGACCCAACATCTCCTGAAGCGAGCAGGGTGCCCATTGATGCTTAATTAACTTTTTAGTTTGTGTTTTGCATGTAGCAAAACTCCCTGGCTTTCATCTGCTGCATCTGTGGCACCAGACACAGCTCGAACTCCAGGGCAGCAAACCATGTGCAGCACAAAAAAAAATAGTCAGCTCCTGTGATTGTAAAGGACAGGGCTCCACTGTTGCATGTAACATCACATACTCTGAAAAATCCCTTGTGCATATGCAACGGAGAAAGAAAAGTTTCAGAAAGATCATTGCACATCTTCAGACCCTGGGTTGAACTAATGGCTGGTGCTCTGATTGCTACTGTGATTTTTATTTTTTTTTACATTTTGAACTGTTATTAATAACTGCACAATTTCTAGGTGGTAGCTCCATGGAGCTTTTAGACGTGTAAAACGCCATAGCTGAAGAACTCAAGGGTGCTCACACAAGTGTCTCACCCAAGACAGTACTTTTGACAACTCAGACTTGAAATGGTTGCAAATAAAAGCACAAGGAAAAAAGCAAAACTGAAAAGCAAACCCACTCCCATTCACTGGAATAAAGCTGTTTTTATCAGATACTTTTGAAAAAGCTGAAATGATCCCTTATGGATCGAATAGAATATATCTTTAAGGAACTGTAAATGCACATATATATTTGGTTTATGTCTCGGTGTAATGGTGGCAGTTGAGCCATCACAACAAGCTACCTGTTGTTAACTGCCACTCCTGTAAACCATCAGAGCCACCTGATATGCCTATGTGTAGCCTTTTAATTCATACTGCTGTGGTGTCTTGTTACTTAAAAGAAAGCCACTGAAGGGAATATGACTGCCGGAAGAATAACACACGTTTACTTCATTCCAATTACCACGGTGCGCAAAAAAAATGATTGTATTAAAAAAAGCAAGAAGAAAAAAACCTAATAATGTGAAGCACAAACTTGAAGATTTCCAACAAAACCTTTCTTTGTCAGAAGATAAGGGTTAGCTAAAATCAGAATACACTTTGGAAATATGTCAATCCTGATAACATTTTTTTCAGAGTTTGGTTAACTCTCCAGTAATTCTTAGAATTGAGATAGAGTGGATTTTTTCCATACTCTGTTCCTATTGATTTCAAAAGTTGATTCAGCCTGTGTAACTCATTTATAAGCATGCCTCTGGTATGAAATGCTCCTGAATTATTGTTGTTGAACACAAATGGAAACATAGCCTAGCTTTCCTATATGCTCTTCCATTAACTATTCTGGTCCAGTGCTTTACACCTTATGCACATATTTAGGCTGAAATAAAACAAACTAGTAAACAAAATCCCACATTTACGGAATCACAGTATCATTAAGGTTGGAAAAGACCTTCAAGATCATCAGTTAGTTCACTGATTAATTAGCTTGTTTACTAAAGTTTGCAGAGGATGAAGGAGCTCCTGTTCAAATCACTCTAGAATTAGAGGAGCAAGTCAGAGAAGACTGTCCCTGAGGGCTAATCCAAAGATACTTGAATCTAATGGGCGGCTTTAAACTTTTGTTCCATATTTGTTAATGTATACATTTTTAATTTGTAATTTTTAATTGTACCTTTTCTTTTTTCTGTCACTCAGAGAAAAAGGAACTCTTTAAAAGAATTTTTAAAAAATTATTCCCTCCTCTTCTATCCCCTCCCCTCCTATCCACTCCTCCTTTTCCTCCGCCATAAAAATTATTTCTTTAAATTAGAGACATGAAAAAGGTTCAGGGGAGCAAAAAATATTTGGCTCATTCAATGTCTTTGCATAAAGTATGCAATAGTTTTTCAGTTCACCACAACATACACTTTTTAGGCAGAATTATGCTTTTTGTTTAGCTAATTGTCCTAAGTTCCAGAAAAAGAAAAGAAAATCATGTTGAAGTCAGAGATGTACCTAAATACAATAGCACTAATGATTTTGGCATTACTGTTAGAGGAGGGGATTTCTGGTTTTGTGGCCAGACTGCTTTACAGGAAAACCTGGTGCTATCTTTAGTTTTCCTGTTTAGTAAATTCATGAAGTAATATTCTGAATATGCACCTAATGGCTTTTATAACCTTTTGCAAACTAATTGGAGAATAACACCTAGATGGGCTTACACAGTCATAATGAAGCTGGTGAAAGGCAGGTGTGAACTAACTGTAATCAGAAAATGATGCGTTGTCTTCTGACACTGACATTTTTGCTTTGTCTTTTCCACTTTGTGCTTATGTTGCCTCTTGTAGCATGAGCAGTGCAGGCTATCGGTGCTGATCCCACCTTAAGTGAGCAAGCCCAACCTGCAAGCAGAAAAAGCTTTCAGTTGCCAGCCCCACTAGGGCCTTGGTACAGGAAACCACTTGGCCAATATGCAGAACTGAATACAACAGGGTAGAAACTGTCCTTAGGATCAGAATTAAGTGTGCTCTAGCTGCTCATGAAGCCATGCACATTGTTTGCTGTCTAGGGAAAATAGGACACCATCCATGTGAATCAAACCCAATTTTATTAAAGGGTAATTATTATTCCATGTTATTTAAATTAATTACTACATTAATTAGTATGTATTAGTAATTCCTATATATTAACCACTATATAATTAATGTACATAATCTATTAAGATTATTATATAAAATTATTATTATATGTTATTTAAATACATTCTTATATGTTATCTAAATAAGCAGGTGTTAAGAAGAGATTTTTAAGCACTGGACCCTGGCAGCTGATGCTCTGTCTGTCTGGCTGCATCAGTAGCATCCGCACAAGACCCGTTAGGGCGAAGGCTGTTTCTTTCCTGGGCGCTGTGTCCGCGTGGCTCAGTGGCACACTAACCCACGCTAACCCACGCGGGATTGCGGAGAAACGCTTAAGGATTGCTTGGACTGGGGAAGCCTTTCTGAGCGCTTCTGCAGACGTCCGGCGTCCACGGGCAGCGGATAGACAGCGCTCCCTCTGCTCCCTCTACCGGGCAACGTACTTAAGCACCTGAAAATAATCACCGAGTCCAAACTTGTCCTCTTTGCAAGGAAGACATTAAAAGCAGACGTTAAAACGACCTTCCTTTAAATTCAAAGGGAAGTTCACCGAAACATTTCTGGTGATGAAAGACAAACTTGCCTGCTGCCAGCAGACACACCGGCATAGGAAACTGGTCTCGAGTTTTCAACACGCAGGAAATAGAGAGCACTGAGCCACCACCTTCACAAGCAGCTGCTGCTCAGATCTTATTTCTATGACTCTGGAGGTAACTTCAAGTTTTTTGCTATTCTCATTATCAGGAGGATGCAAAACGCAGCCCACTCTGTATGTGCAGGGGTGGTAATAGGGTTTAGGCAGCAAAACTGCCTGGGAAACTGGGAAAAAGAGTCTGGACGGGGGAAGTGGAGAAGAGTCCCTCTCTTCCCTACCAAATTCCTTCCCTCTGCTGTGGCCAACAACAGGACTCAGAAAGCTGCTTTTGAAAAACACAGCTGTAATCTGCCTGGTAACCTTAGGGACAACGGTGAGATGGTAAAGGTGATCTACCTTAAAAGTGAATGCAAGCATACGATGTTAGGGAGCCACTCAATTTTTTCCCAGGGGCATTATGGTTTAAACAGTGCTACTTAGAATAAAAATAATGATTTAAATTGTCTTGTAATCTGGCAAGTGTATAATTAATCTTTGCATTACCCCTGATAAGCAGGAAGCTGTTAGCGGTCGAGGGCCACAGACGAGAAACTGAGGCAGGGATTTTAAGAAGTGGATGCAGTGATTTCAGCCATCCTCATCTGCTGCGAACTTTCCAAAAAACAGGTGATGGCTCATTGTTTCTTTATGTATGAGGATGATGATGTTTTCCTAAATGCTAAGACCACATAGGAGTGGGTGCCCTTTGTCCAGCAGTTTAAGATGTGGCATTATTATAAAGACTCATTGCCCTTTAACACCAGACAGCTAAGGGGTAGTGTTAAAGCAATGCCAACAGTATTAAGTTGAAGTTAAAGCCTTGCAGCCTTGCTGTAGCCCATCTCCCTGCTCAAGCATTGCAGCCCATCTGTTCCATTTATCACACATTAATGGGAGACGTGTTGGTGCCTGGGAAAAACAGGACACATTAAGGGCAAGATGGCATCTCTGATTCAGAATTTCCTCTCTGAGCTTCAAGACATGTCTTCAGTGCTCTGGTAACCTTGAAGTAAGACAGGGACTATCACAAATTATTCTATGCACTTTCCTCTCCAAGCAAACCACAAATATTTTAGTGATCCATTCTGGATCTGTAAGGTGTGGTATGTACAACATTTAAATTGAATGATTTTTGAGTCACAAGCTTATCCTCACTAACAATTTCTGCTAGGCAGCAGACCAGGAGATGTACAGTAATCTGTGTATTCAAGCCTCAGTTTCAGAGGAAGGGACAGCAGGACCGTGGACTCATGTGAGGCCACTGGGACTTTCTTAAGACCCAAGTCTGGCCCTGCAGCTGCACCCCTTCACCACCATCCTGCTCTCTTTATGGAGTCAGAGTCCGCCCCACATCCTATTTTAATAATTATAGGTAGAAGATACACAAAGGATATTACTGTCTCTACTACAATAGTCATAAAGTCTTCTGGTAAGCAAATGATGCAATCAAAACCACTACGGACACACTGAAGAGAAGAATTAATGCAGGGGCAGGAAAGCAAGTTAGAAATGGGAACAACAAGGAAAATGCTGTGAATCTCAGCAGCAAAGTTACAGCATCACTTAGGTGGGAGGAGCCAAGGTGCCAGATGGGTGGAAGGGGATGGAGAGAGGTGCGTTACCCCAGAGCCTCCAGCCGGGGCATGATTCCCCATCCCATGGTGGGGTGCAGCCACTGCACCTCCCATTGCCACCATCAAAGCAGTTCCTCATCACCTCCTGGCTGTGTCATGTCTGTCTGGTGGTGTTTGCAGTCTTGCTCCAGGGTTTTTTTTTAGGATGAGATCTGCTTCAAAAGCAGGACCCAGTGCTAGGCTCTCCCAGAAAGAGGGTAGGAGACAGATGCCCACTCTCCCCTATGCCTTGGGAATGCTGCTCCTCAAGACCTCAGGGGCACAGGGAGGGCTCCTCTAAAGATCTCCTCCTGAGACTGATCATGATATATAATTACGCTCCTTCATCGCCCTTCTCCCATTTAACTGAACTCCTCTAATCTCACCACACAAGAAAAAAAAAAGTAATCCCTTTAATCATTGTGATGGTTGTGGCACAGTGTGATTATAAGGCAGGATATGGATGTCACAGATATTGTAGGAGACCTGCATATATCTCCTGAACAAGATGACACCAATAAAATTCATAAGCATGAAAATATTGAAGCCTTACTCTCCCCTTCCAATAATTCAGTGAAACTCCAGGCTGTATGCATGGCAGTGATTATGGAGAAAAGGCTTTGTACCACAGGAGTGGATGAAGACAGAAGCAGTACAGACAGTTAAAGTGCCTGGACAATCTCATCGAGAGATCTGGTTTGCGATTTACCTGATTTACAAGGAACTGGAAACAGCCCACAGTAGTGATTTACAAGATTTTTAGAAGATTGATAAAGCTACAGTATTCTAGGCTGTTGAACACAGCAGCAGTTTTTGTCCCAGACAGAGGATTACAACCAGGTTTTAATGAGCTGTTTAAGCATATCAGTATTTTCTTTTTTTTTCCATGCACATAATGCAATAAGGAAAAAAAAAAAACAAATACAAAATAATCTTAAAAAGAAACAGTGTGAAAGGGAAAATAAATTAAAGAGAAATAAATTATCTAGCAAAAATAATGGCTAGAACCAAGCGACTCCGGTACGACAGATAAACTATCTGGTATATTTGATCTCTTTGTACTTGCAGACTATGTGTGAGTAGATCATTACTTCTTTACAGTTAATAACACTGAGAACTCCTTTAATGAATTACTGATCCTTTTCTAAGCTTAATAACTTGGCATCTTTTTTCTCTGTGCATGGTAGGTATTTGCTCATTCAACTGCAGCCCGAGAGAGCCCAAAAACCCTGTGTGAGATATTTTCCTGTGGATTGCATGCTGTAAGCGTTTGCTGTACTATCCGTGGGCTCTACAGTTGCCCAAACCTGGTCTAATGCTTCTGCATCTGAGAGCAGAGTGGCTTTTGGTACCCAAGAAAATACAAGCTACAACTGGAGCTTTTTGTATACCCAGATTATTTCTAATGGCTCCCTCCTGTGCCATGGCCCTGATGACTAATGAAGTGTCGACTCATCCCCAAATCATTTAACTATTATTTCCAGCGAGACCCATTGCCTCCTTCCACAGACTTTGCAGAAAATTAAAAGCTTGGGAAAACCTGCCCTGTGTCAGATTTGCTTTAGAGGGATCAAAAAGGTTCAGAAATTTTTGGGAGTAAGGGAACACAACTGAACAACATGACTGCCTAGCCTTTCTTTCCACAGGAAAATATAATCATAAAAAAGATTATCAGATTATCATTATCATTAACCACTTGCGAAGGAATACTTAAAAGGAAGCGGCTGAAACACTTACAGACATTATATGAAAATGTTCTCCTATGTCTAGCACTATAATCAAATAAAACTTCCCATAACTTCAGTGGAAGCTAGTTGGCAAGGCAGGCTGAATGCGTCCCTTGGTACAGCACAAGATGCAATTACAGCGCACAGTAAATCTGGTAGAGATGAAAAACGAATATTTTTCTCACCCCAGTATCAACTTGAGTACAAAAAGCTGTGGTGTATTTCTTCTATCCTCTAGATATAATAATTCAAGAAACCACTGCAAAACATTGTCAAAAATACATTTTTTCCCACCAGATCCACTAAAATGTGTTATAACTAGTATTTGGTGCCTTTCTACAGAAGCATGTGGATTCTTTTTCAGTGATTCATCTCTGTTACCTAAGACAACAGCGCTTTGGTTCCCAGTATCGCAACAGTCTTGAGCTGTCTTTTTGCCTAATTGGCCACTGATCTTATAATCATTCTTGCTGTCAAATGCGCTCTGCTCCATTGATTTCAACACAGCTTTGCTAGGGTACAAAAATATGGGTTAATAGCCTCAGCTGCAGTATTAAAGTTTACAGGACTCTCATATGTAAGCAGTTGAAAAACACCAATTATTTTTCATAGGAATTTTTTTCATTTTAAAAAATACCAGTGAAAATAGCCTTCTTTGTTGCCAATGAAAAATAAAACTGAAAACAGAAAAGACTGACCAAAGCAATAAAAAAGTGTATTTTCCCCTATTTTGTTTTCCTGTAAGATTTTTTACCATAAAAAAATAGGGAAATAAGAATGACGCCCTTCCTGTGAAAGCCCGTTTGGCACCGAAAGTCATGTTTTGAGTGAAAAGATACCAGTTAGCTCTTCCAAATAAGGCCATAGGACTGCTGTAGGGCACAAGTGGTCTGGACCACGGTTACATGCAGCAGTGGAACAGATAATCTCTTTAACTCTGCAGTTACTAAACCACACTGCAGTGCTACAACTACGGAAAGCCCTTGAGGAAAGAAATAGTTCCTAAAATACCTCTTTCATGTCATGTGAGTCTTTTTTTGGAGGCCTCTCATTAAGACTTGCCCAGGCCCTTTCTTGCTTGGGTTACAGGTTTGGGAGAGATCATAATCAATGCATGCTGCAGTTTGAGCGGAAGACTATTGGGCTCAGAGTGGTAATTCTTTCAAAGACACTCTCAAACCTTTGAGATCAAAGGTGCTGACTGAAGTTGGTTTTCACATTGAGATTACAACATTATTTGATTTCATAGTAGTGTGGTCCCCAGAGAAGACATGAGTAGATTATGCAGTAATTCCAGGAGTGCCTCAAATCTCCCAGGCAGAGATGAATTCCATGAAACCAATTTTAAAGAAAGGACAGTTGACCCTAGTGGCATTTTTTGTTGTTGGTGGGGGTTTTTTTTTGGGAAAGCTGCAAGTCCTATTAAGATGCTTTGCAAATAATTGAGTCTGACAGCCTGTGGCTTCAACAATCTCTCTGCTGGGGGTGGGAGAAAGTCTAAAAGCCAGCTGAGGGCTAGATCATGAATCACAGCCCTTGCACTCTCATTTGAAAGGTACACTACAAAACCAAAGGCAACAAGCAGCTTACTTGTTATGGTGCTCCAGGGAGCACCATACAGCATTTTGCTGCAAGTGTATAGAGAAATTCATGCCACAGCATATGGTGTGGGATGTAGGTGCAAGTTTACAAATGGAGAAGTCTAAAACTGGGACTCTGCATTGTTTGAGAACTGGATCATGACCTAGAAAGCCATGTACTTTCCCTGATAGTGTTAGGTCAAGTTAAAGACCAGCAAAAGGTACAGTCTAGCAATGAAGACTTCCACACCAAGAACTGCTGAACTGTATAGCAAATATTAGTGATACATGATTTGCATTGTAAGAACTTCCTCCCCAGAGGAATGGAAATAACATTTCCCCAGCCTGTTGTTGTACAAGGGTATGGGCATGATTTTCACTACAGAAAAAGGTGGGTAAGACAGAAGGAACATTAAGCCCATAATCAGACTTTGTTTACAGGTCTACAGATCTCTTGGCAGGCAGTCATGGAGCAATACTTCCCATTAGCAAAGGCTGTTTATAAATATGTATATTAGATCTTATTTCTAAATGGCATTTAGAAATCATTGTTAAAAAGCAAGTATTTAATTAATTTCTGCATTATTTCTGAAGTTGCTTTTATAAGATATTGGTTTTAGAACATAAAGACAGATACACACCTGGCCAGGGGGAAGAAAATGGTACAAAAACTTTTTGAAGTAAAAAAAGCACAGTAAAATATCTATGGAAGAAGAAGATTATGCCAAATGCATTGGTCATTGTTATTCAAGGGTCAAGTGTTGTGTAACTATTTACAGTTCCTGATGTTAAAAAAAAAAAAAGAACAAATGTTAAATCTTTCTGAGATGCTGGGTTTAAAATTAAGCCATAAGCAGAGACTGTGCATGGCAGAAAACCAGGTCAATTGGGTTGTAACTCTGTGCAAAGAAATGACCAAATTTCTTGTTCTCATGAACTGGAAAGAGATCCGTTTTCTCAAAGGATGGTCTGAGGCTGCCAAAATGCCCCTTTCCCCAAGCAACATATGATGTGAAAGACCTAACAACTGAATATTAGAAAAGAAGCTAATTGAATGCTCCCTAGCAAATCCATGGATCCAACATCTCAGGCCTTTGTAGAAATAATTCAAAAATGCAAATGTTTGTGAATAACATGAATTACACATTATACAATCTTTATTTTCCTTTTGAGAAACAAACATTATGCTTTGAAAGAAACCAAGTGCTGCCTCTGAAGGAGAAGGAATACAAAAAGCATCAGGTGCTTTTGCACTTTAACATGCTGCTTCCAAAATTAAAACTTCTCAATCAATCAATCAACTCTATTTTCCAGAACACAAGGTCACTTTGAGATCCCAGTCAGTGACCTGCTAAAACCAAAGAGAGTTTGAGAAGCCCAGTGACTCAGATGTTAGCACGTTTAGGTACATGTGGCCAATAACCTGAAGAAGGACCTAGTCTCTGATGATACTCAGACAGATTCTGACAGCTTCACCATACCAACCAATTCTGTAGAGGTAACTATGGACATAAAGTCAGGAAAAAAACTCCCTAATTTTTAATTTTTTTTTTCCAGAGACAAAATACCACAAGAACAGATTTGAACCTTTAGGTAGCAGTTGGCAAAATGTGTTGCCAGCAGGCCAATCTTATATGTAAGATCCAAGGCAGGAGAAGATAACAGACAGAGAGTTTCTCTAGGAAACAATACAGTAATCAAGCAGCAGAAGAAATAGAAGCTAATTTCTTACATTATATTGCTGAGAAGTCTGTCATTTGCACATAGCTTTGGAAACTTTAACAATTCCCTAATGAGACAGGGAATTGTTTGTCAGAAAGAAAGCTCTAATATTAAAGAAAGAACTGTTGGGAAAGACAGATGAAACCCCAGAGAAATGCCTCCAAACAACAATGTCTGGTGGAATATTAGGGAACGACAAGTCAGCAGCTATCGCTAGAACAAAGTGGGGCACTGTGACAAGATGCACCAGCTGTGAAAAACAGCATGCACTCAGGGTGAAGCTATCAGGACAAAGTTGCCAGGTAGTAAAGGTAGCAGAAGCAGTGAGCAGCTGATGGATGGCTCAACAACCCAAGACTTTAATTAAGGTATTGAAGTTGACATGGAGCCAGGACACTATTTGAGGAGACAACAATTACACTGATAATAGTAGGATGGAGGCATCTCCCTAAAACCTATGGGGAAAAGGATGGGCTTGCACACACACCCCACCCCGCCCCCAAAGGCATATGATAGGCAACAGGTCTGAAAACTCTAGCAGTTGTGGTCCTGTACTTAAACTGGATAAGCCTCTGGACACGGGAAATCACCACTAAAGAAACTGCCCCCATCATGTCGTTAAAGAAAAGATGTGGTGGCCAACAAACAGCTTGTTGGCTTGGCTAAAGCAGAAATGGCCACCAAAGTTTGGAGAAAGCACTGAGTATGGGAGCGCAGAGCTAAAGCATAGCTGCATTTACAGTGGTCTCACAGACTGCTTTTTTCAGAACCCAAAGGGATTTGTTTGGTCTATTTGATTTGTTTTTTAAAACGATGCACCCCCCTCCTATTATTACCCAGCGTGTGGTATGTGAAACAAACATTAAATAGCGTATTTAAAAATAAGCATTTTGAACAATACATGCACTTTTTTATGCTGAAACTGGCACTCCATCAATGTGTTGCTTTTAACCCAGCAATCAGGGAATACCAATGCACTCAGGATGTGTCTTTGGAAGGAACTTGAGCAAAAAGAAAAAAAAAGTTTCTAGTGGTCATTTTACCTTTTTCCAAAACAGCCTACCACTGCTTACATTTTTACTGTGTTCAGTTTTCAGAGAAGTTGCCTGCTTCCTTTCTGGACACCAAGGCCTGCCTTTGTTATCAAAATGATTCAGGACTATGGACAAATTCTTTTCTTTGTCACTTTTTTGCAGGCCTGCTGAAATCTGTTGGGGTGAAGAACCATTTCAGACAAAAAGATAAAATTTGTTCTTGTCTGTTTTACTAAATTGTGCTTTGGTATCTTAGTCTTTTTCTGTGGCCCCCTTCCTAACTTTATTTCTCCCTGGCTGCCCACCCTCATGTGGTTTTTCCTCAGAGATGGTATTGTGGAACCAAAGCACTGGATAATTCACTTTTCCTCAGAAATTTCTGCAGCCGGTTTGTTTGGTGACATGTACAGTGGAATAAAAATCACATTTTGCTGATGGGGAATTTTTTTACCTGGTGGCACCAGGAGATGTTTGCAGAGACTGACAGTGTCTGAATACTTAACTTTTACTACAGGTATTGCCTTGAAAAGTCTTGATTTTGTGTCAGCTTTGATTAAGCATGGCCTGTCTCTCTTATATGAGACTTTGTGGCAGGTTTTCTATCTTTCCACCAAGCCTGTTGTAGGTGTTCTCAAAAACTGGTGTGTCTGATCATCTCTTCCTATATTCTCATTGGTAACCTGAATGAAAACATCCCTCTCTTATTTTGCAAGGCACTAAGGAAAACACTCATATTCTGTTTAATGATTACTTAGGAAACATAATATTCTACAGGGGAGAGATCTCAGTCCCTTGTTTCCAACACATTTTCTTGCTATGTTCCCACATAACTCTTTTCTCCCGTCCAGGAAAGAGCAACGCTCAGGACAAGATCTCTCATTAGCTTGCCTTTAACAGCACTCACTAAGTTAACTTGTCAAAGCAATTTCCCAGAAAAGTCTTAACAAAACAGAACGATGACCTGTGGGATTGTGATTGCAATAATCACAATCAAATCATTTACTGTACATTAACTTTTTCTAATTTCCTCTTCCCTTCAATAAAAGCTTTAAGAGCGAGCATGAGTAAAGGAAGCAATAAACGTTTACCTGGGCTAACATCAAGGAAGCCATATAATCCCGATGAGCCCCTGTGACCATCTCAGCAAGAAGCTGGAGCCCTAAGGGGCATTTTGTCTGCAAGCTTGGGGGAAGGCAACAGTTATGTTGTCTCTTCAGTAATGCCTTCCTGACCAGCAGCATCTCCCACCTCCATGACACAAGAGCATGTTGGTGATGACCTTTTGGGTTGAACAAACATGCCCCTCTTGGCATATGGGACCCCATGCCTTCATTCTGGTTTGCCCAGATGTCCTGATGAATGCTTGCATGGGTGACCTCCTGGCTGCCTGCAAGGTTGCAATGTGGCCAGGGAGTGCACAGGCTACAGGAGATGCCCTGTGCTCAAATACCTGGGAGAGCAATACTTGCTGGGGTTGCACACATAGCAAGCAAGAGTGTTGCTCCAGCACTTGGTCATCTTTAGAAGGAGAATCATGTTTCTCCTCATTTTTGGCAGACATGTTCCCTGCCTTCCAGACAGTACTGGGAAGATGGTAATCAGCCCACCTTCCATGTGTGCAAATAGCTGGCAGGACTGGGCCCCAGTGTTGTCCTAGAGGTGCTAGATGAGCAAGCATGTAAGACTGAGATGCCTTGCCCGTCCCTCCTGCAGCAAGGGGTGGGAGTGTTAGACACCATGTTTGAACTTTAAGCTTTGCACCGCTTAAAGGGTAGGGGTTAGGCCCCTGCCTGACAGCAATCTGCATTTCTTTACTGACTGCATTGGAGCTCAGGTACAGACAGAGGATCTAGCCTTGGGTTTTTCATTATTGTATCAACCGATTCAGATTACTGACTTTTGTAGATGAAGAGCTGATTGCTATATGCCCGTCTTCTCACTGCAGATCAAAAAGCAAACCATTTTTGCACCCTGCAAAAAAACAGCCTTCTCCTGTTGAAGACAATGCAGAGAAAAGTCTTCATCAAATGCATTAAGGAAGGAGTTAGGCTGGAATACTGTACTTTGTACAGATGAAATGTTGGTCTAGCAGTCAGTCTGTCTTCGATTCTGACTCAAAGCATGAATTTAAACGGAAAAATTACTATTTCCTTTGAGGTTACAACTTAATATTTACTGCCTTTAAAAAACTGAACAGAATTAATAAACACCACAATATGGGGAATTCAGATTTTTATGCTTTTCTCTGCAAGAAGCATATGACAAAGCACAAATACAGGCACAAGTTAAACCTGGGAGAAATGAGGTCAACCTGCTCTCTGCTCCTGATAACTGAGATGTAGGAAGGAATTGCTTCCTTACACAGATCACATTTTTCAGGAGCTACCAGCCTGGACGTGGCTTGCTTGCTGGGCATGGACTACCAGCATTTTGCATCACTTCTTAGTGGACTGATGGCTTTCAGGACATGATGCAAAATGCAGTTGCTCTTTCCTCAGGATACTAGAGACCAGGAAAGATAGAGTGATGACAGTTGTTGGATGTGATAGATATCTTCTGTTTATCTTTCTGGCTACTTTTTTCTGGTTATGAAGATAGCAGCAAAATTGTTAGTTTAAATATCTGTTGAGAGCAGCTAGAGGTAAGGGCTTTCCCCAGTGGTGTGTCAATATAAGTCAAGAAATAATAAATATGCAGTTTTGGCTCAGAACTATGATGCACAACACAAACCCAAAAACTGTGAGATGTTCTGCAGGTCTGATCATTCAATCCAGACGTTCAGCTTTACCTACGGATACCTTTGTTTATCTATTTAAGTCACTGTTTCAGAAATTAAATGGGTGAGAGGGCTGGTAATTGAATTTACCTCTCTGCCTCTGTGAGCTGCCTACAGCCGTCCGGTGGCCAAATTGCTTGTAAGCTTGTGTGGTTTTGAGAGCTGTCCCAGTGTGTTGCAAGACTTTAATTTAATCTCAGCCCTGACTGGATAACTAATAGAAAGTGATCAGCCAGTTCAAGATGCTTAAGCAGATGGGATACCAAGAAGTTATTTACAGCTGCATGGCACTGAGCTTCCTGCCTTGGCATTTAACCCTCCAAACGTGTTCACTGTCCAAATCACCTGACTGCAACAGATGGGCTGTGCCCATCAATGACTTCAAAAAGCAACCTAGTAAAAAGAACTGTCTGCCTTTGATCACTTTGGCTAGGGCTTAGGTTACTTTAATGCACTTGCTACATTTTCCAGTTTCAGCATTATGAGAGGTAGAACATATGTGTGGTGGCACTTACTCCATAATACAAAATATTCTGCTATAACCCCCAAAACAGCTCCAGGGGTGCAAACAATAGTGTATAGGTGACAACAAACACATATACACATACGTTGTATGGAACTGCTCTGCAAGGGACCCACTGCAGCCCGCCTCTCCCCACTGCCCCTGCTTGTTCATCTGACAAAAGTCTAAATGAGTAAAGGTCTGTGCAATCCTTGAATCCTCTGTATGCCCTGAGTTCATGAGGTTACACTGAGATTTCTGGATAGCTTCTCAGCTGGCTTTGCTTCTGAAACAGAAACACCTTCCCTCAAATATCGCTGTTCTTGTCACCTTCCAACATGTAACCATGCAGATATATCAGTTCCTTAAAATATTACTCCTTCCCTCCCCAAAAGGTGGATAGCAGATTTCTCTTGTTCAGAGGCAATACTGATACCTTGTATGACACAGCGCCAGCCCTACACCAAACCTCCTGCACTTCTGCTGCGCAATGACAGACACCATTTTAACTCATCTTTCTGTTTTCTTACATACTGTCAGCCAGGCGTTCAGCTACACAGAGGTTTGCACCAGGCTCAGCAGTGTTTGTCCTCTCCAAATATAACCGTGGCAGATCAGGCGTGGTGACTCGGCAGCCTCTTCTGCTTTACCCTCCAGAAGAATTCTTCAGAAACCACACCCTGAGACTGTTTGACCTGAAAGGTAATTAGCAAGCACCTCTATGAGGAATGATTGAAATACTTGTTTCCAAGAACAAGGGATAAACCTCCACACTGGTTAGTGAACAAAAAGGAAGTTGGCAGTTGTTATTAGAAAAAGGTGAGGGCAAGCTCTTCCTTTGGAGAGTTGTGCTAGGAGGAAGCTTGCAATTTGAAAAAAAAAAAGTGATGCAGGAAAAGAGAAAGTAATCTACAGAGAGGATTTATTTTAGTTCTAGTATTTTAAATTCCTTCCATACATGAAGAAAGGTGAGGATTTCTTCAGAAGGAGGAACAATCAGTGAGGGACACAGACAAATACCTAAGAAATTATGGGTGTAAATGCATAAAAGGACAGGTTAAGAGAAAAAAAAGAAACTTGTCTAGATGAGATCCT
The DNA here is from genome assembly GCF_000687285.1 of Phaethon lepturus. Taxonomy (NCBI): domain Eukaryota; kingdom Metazoa; phylum Chordata; class Aves; order Phaethontiformes; family Phaethontidae; genus Phaethon; species Phaethon lepturus. The sequence goes on from NW_010564052.1 coordinate 43,861, forward strand.
TATGAAGTTTAAAATACATGATTGGAGAAAACATTTCATTGCCACTCAGGGAGTCTTATCTCCATCTTCAAATGCCCTCCCTCCCCATCCCCAAATCTCACAAAGTACATGCCTGCATTTTTAGGTAAACGCTTTTTAAATGTGCAGCACAGCCTCTTTCAAGTCCCACAGACAACTTCCTAAAGTGTTGTACTGCAGCTGAATGCAGTATCTCTGTTTCCATTAAACTCTGCACTGTGGGCTCCGCACCCCCCATGGGGAGTTTTCTTTAATATATGGTTTCAATTTCAAAACAGCATCAGTTTAGGGACCTACTCTGCCTTTATTTATGCAGCCCAAGAGATGATACATCTATCTACTCATAGCAGCTTTAATCAAAACCAAATACTTTCAATACAAAAGTAAATAATTAATTGGACACTTTTGAGAACAGGTACATTATACCCTCATCATAGGTCTTGGGAGCTGCTAGACTTTAAAACTGATAAATAGGGTGTCCTTGTATTCGTTAACCATCCCCTGGGGAAAGTAGTTTGTAAAATAGTAAAATTGCTCAGGCACAAATATTTATCACAGATCCAATAAGATTTTATGTGCCTTGTAACTACAATATTACATGTTTTATACTCCTTCAATCTTTGGTTTAGAGTACATCCAGTTTCTTCAGTATAGATAATTTCACAACCAGTGGAGATCTGTAAACTGTATTTTGTTACAGCCCCGTGAATACTAGGTGCCATTATTTTCCCTGTAGTTTCAATGAAGCTTTATTCTTCCTGAACACACATTGTTCATGTTCTAAAAATGCCTGGTACAGAAGGCATAATTATCTTTATTTTATTGGGTTTGTCAGGTTTACACAGTTTTCAGTCCATTAGAGGTTAGCCACCATTAGGCAAGCACACACTCTTAAGTACCTGGCTAGTTCATCTCATTCAGCAGGTGCTGCTTTGTAGAACAGAACAGCTCGTCCTTCTTCAAAAATATAAGATAGTGTCACAAAACCAAGGCATGCATAAAGGTGTGCACCATCCTGCCCCTTTGATATAAAGGCACTTAACAGAGGTGTTAAATATTGCAGCTTTACACATACAGCTGCCCAGGAGCCAGGTTGCTCCATACAAATCAGTGCAAATCACTCATTGTTGGCTGGGAAGCATAGCTTGAGTACTAGCATAGCTGTTTGAGTTAGTATTCACAGATCTCAGCCCTGGGGCACAGAGGTTGTACAACCACCATGCCAAAGCTGTATCTCTACTGAGAGCAACCTCAGCTCCATAAAGCTGCTGTGGGTTCACGCGGCATTTCAGCCCTTAATGCAGGCTGTGGGTATCTAAAAAGAGCAGTGTGGCACTAAGCAGCCACTGCTAGACCCCTCATTTCTCTCTCCTGTGTCAGCATGAAGAGGGAGCTGGAGATAAGAACTAATTGGATTGCGAAATACAACCAGGACAGGCAGGGCAGTGGGGTAGGGGAATGAAGCAACTGCTGAAGCAGCTCTGCTGTTGGCCATCCAGCATGGGCTGACTTGGGCACATTCACCACCCCAACAAGGCAGATGCTGAATCCCTTGTAGCAAAGTGGGTGGGGAAGGTGTTGTCTGTGTTGCATGAGAACAGGCTGATGCTTGACATTGCCATCTTTTTCTTCCCTATTTTTTTCCTTAGAGTTTTATACCTTTGTCAAGGCTGTACTTCTTCTTTTGAATCTTTGGACCTGCTGACTATCCCTTTCTCTCATCTTGCAAGTCTTTTTAGCTTATAGACTTTCCCACATCTTAATGGCAATTAGTGAAATCAGACAAGGTCACACAGCTGCACTGCATCAAATGGATCCTTGGATCAGCCAGCTGAAACTTGGGCTGAGGGTTGGAGGGCTATGCTGCTTGATTTATCCATGCAAACTCAGTCACCATCATCTGTGCTTTGGCAATAGCTGTGGTAGCTTCCAGTTTCTGCTCCCACCCCACTCCCATGGCCACTACACTGCTTCAGCAGCAGCTATACAGAACTCTACCCCACTTTGGCTAGGAACAGAGGTATTTTCAGTCCAAATGACCTTTGTTTTATAACAAGGGAATAACAAGTAGCGTTTCCTTGGGTGAAAGTATCCTGCCTGACAGTCTGCTGAGCAGATCATAAATAAGCCTGCCACAGCCCGTAGGCAAAGGCACCATCTATATGTGACAAAGAGGCAGGACATAAACAAAGCCAAGGCTGAGGCAAGCAACGTATTGCCCTGCTGTTGATAGAAGCAAAGCACTAGCAGGTCCTCGACCAATGTGCACCACTTGCCACAGAGCAGAAGAGCATTCCT
>NW_010564052.1:46207-57351 GCF_000687285.1 Phaethon lepturus
CCTCATGCTCCTGCTCCCAGCCCCATGGCAAGGGATGTTTTTCCTTAATGCATGTTTGACTTTGAGAAGCAAGCATGGCTTTTGAACAGCAGTCTGCATGCCTGGATAGCAGAGTGCCCTGACAGCAATCTGCAACTTATTTAAACATCCTATGGAGACATGAATTATTATTTAAAAAGATGGCATATACAGGGTATTTCTAAAATAATTTAGAGTCATTAATTTGCTTGTATAGCATCCATTAACTGCAGGCTATTATAATAAATAAGTGGCATAATTATCAGGCTAATTGTCCATAAAGCTAAAACAGTCATTATAATGAATGTTCTGATGCTGTCTTCGCCCATCATGCTCTGTCTGGAACCCTGCAGCACCACAACTCCTTGGCAGAGGAGACCCCAGAGTCTCTTCTGCTTTGGTCTCTTTCCCCAGGCCTACCATCTCAGCACAACCTTCCCCTCCCCACCTTCCACCCTGTGTGTTGTACCTCAAAATGCATGCTTCAACAGTGCTTGTCCAGCATCAATAACTCAGCAGAAGCGTTGGCTGCAGCAAGTACATTTATTCCTGTGGCTCTCTGCCTCCCGCATGCCCTAATATGATCTCCATGGCTTTAAGCTCCTCAGCAGAGGGAAGAGGCAGCCATTTCAAGCCAAGGAAAACTCACGGTATGGCTGTCCTGTTATCCAAGATGGGTAAAAAGAACAAGCAAGCTTTCTTACTCTGCTTTTGTGACCATAATCACCAGGCAGTGCAGTTGCTATCTTGGTATATGCTATTGGAAGAATAGGTATTGAAAGACTCCGGAAACTATGATTTTTTGTTATAGAGTGCTCCAGCATTAAAGCAAAAAAAGCACTGCTTGGTTAGATGCTTCTGCATAAAGCCAAAGAGACATACTAACTTGTAGAGGAGACAGACAAGAGGAGTTAAGTTTTTCAAACTAAAAAAAAGAAGTTGGACAACTCAGTAGAGAGGGAGAGAACAAAAAGCAGAAGTGACCAGCCGAAAGGCTTAGCAGCCTACCATAGCCACAGACAAGCAGAGGAGATGGGGAAGAGGAACAGGCTTTCAATTGGAGTGATAATATAGCTGCAGATGTCCTGAATTTTTCATCAGGTGCTGTCACTTGGTAAAGAAGATTGATGCTCCTAAGGTTCTTGTGCAGATATTGTTTAAGGAGAGACTGAGCAAGAGATTAGACTGGATAACCTCGAGAGGTCCTTTCCACTCAGCATTTCTGTGGTTTAAAGAGTTGGATCACAGAGGGATGAAGACCTTTAGTCATATGCAGCTATGTGAGTGAAGGATGGGGACAGAAATGGTACAGAATGGAGAACAGACAATAAATTGGTGTAGTTTTTCCAAGCAAAGAAGCAAAAACAGAGCAGACAAAAAAAACTTTTTGCAAGTTTCCTCCCCTTTTCAGAGGCATGTCTAGAAGCAACCTTTTATGTGATCTATTTAAAGATAGCAAAATACTCATGAATTGTCAACAGATGAGCAATCATGGAGGTACTCAGCTCCCTGTCTGATGTCAGCTGGCAAGGATTGCTCACCTTCCCCCTCCCTACTAAAATTAGTCATTAAGCTTTCAGTGACTTCAATAAAAGTAGTCTGAGCCTTCAAGCACTTGGAAGCCTCTATCTTTCAATATGCTGATAAACTTAAAAAGTTATAAGGAGGCCAAAAAATTATAGAAAATAAAATTTCAAGTTTAAAAAGTGTGAGGTTTTTTTTTTAAAGAAAATATGAAAAAAATGAAGATTCTTTCTTTCCTGTGGGGAAAAAAAAATCTTAAGACCATCTCTGTCCATCCACTACTTTTTCTTCTTGTCTTAAAAGCAGTGTCCCCTACCATCCACACACACATAGAATCAACATTTTACGTGAATATTGCCACTGGATCCTTAAGATATGTGAAAACAGCAGTCTTCTGTTGGGCAGGTTCTGTGGGAAATGATGATGTTTCCTGAAACCTCTATTCAGACAGGAACAAAACACCAAGGGACTGCTACAGTAGTCTCCATCTATGCCATCTACTCCATCTATGTCAACCTGCCGTTGACAGGTCAGGCACATTTTAGCTCAAAAATGCTTCTAGAGGGGCCCCAGTGTTACCATTTGAAAAAGCAGACGGGATTGCAAAAGCAGATGAGATTACTGATCCATCAAACTCAATTCACTGCAAATTCAAGGAAGTGAACCTTGATAGCTCCTGTGTATGAGGTCTTCTTCAGACCTGCCAGCTGAACTAGACTAGACATAGCCTGGCATGGTAACAAATGGAGATCATATTACAGATGTGTTTTTGAAGGGAAGGAAAACCTCCTCTAAATGTAGCGCTGATTTCCATTTCTTTTCACCTCTGATGTTTCAAGAACATATACATTCATGTAGCCAAGTCTTCTAGTGTATCTTTGGGCAGAAAACCAGGACAGAGAGGTTTTGCAAAACCTGTTTTCACCATTATGTTCCTTCCTCAACACAGACATGAAGATAGATAAATTGAAACTGAAGACTTCAGAGGAACTCCCAGGTCAAAAGAGGCAAATCTACGTATTAAAATGAAACCCCATCATGAGTGTTAACAACAAATGTATTATTCAAATAAAATCATTTTTTAAAAACCTAAGTAACTTACAATCAATTAAAATTTGCTTCTTGGTTGACTCAGAAATGAAAACAGGTTGTACTTCAATACGTTGTACTTCATTGTTTCAGGTCATTTTCTCTTTTTAAGGTTCAGAGTATTGATAACACCACCTGTACTTAAAAAAAAAAACCCGAAAACACAACAAGGCCCCCGCCCAAGAAAAAAAAAATCTCAGGAACATACAAAACCAAACCTTTAATCTTATGCTTAAAATTATTTGTTTCTGTTACTCAGGGAGAGGGATCATATGTATACATTTTCTACCGCAAAAAAGCATATTAACGTACAGTATAAGGTTTTAGGTAACATATTGACTGTTGTCACTGTTGGTATCTATACCTAGGTATAGAAAACTCCACTCTAAATACCTGTGCTATATCAACTAAGGTTTTTTAACATTTTCAAGTATAATACCTGGGTTTCCTTTAGAGCTTGCCCTCATTTAGAGGATTGGGTTCTGTTTACTTTTTAAAAAACGTATATATATTCGGTGAGATAAAGCATTTCCTTAGTGTCTCGTCATCATCGGGGCACTGAACTAACAGGCAAGATCACTGCCTGCCCTGCTCGTATTTTTAGCAGGTTAGATTTGGTTTGACAGCACATAACGTTGTTGTTCCCAGTGCCTTGGCTGATTGCTTGACCCGGTTTCTAATGCAAGTAACCTTTCTGTATCTCTCTCAAGCTGAGTAACAAGGACAGTATGTTCTGTGCTAGCTAGCTCACACCCTGTGATCCATTTTATTAGGCATATACATTGCAATCAGATTTCTAAATAAATATTTTGTGCAGAGATTCAACCAGAAACTGCTCATATTTGTTTCCATATTGAGCAGTCTCAAGACTATTTGCTTGGAGATGTTATGAATACCACATGCATAATTTTTGTGCCATTTGGGAAAAACTATGACCAGTCACTTTTGCTATAGGCTTGCGATACTGGTGAATTGCACTGGTTATTCATCAGGTGGTATTTGGCTGCACTTGCCGACTGTTTTGCATTGAAATTCCCATCATCTCTGTTGTTCAGATACAGAGATTTAGATCAACATGCTTCCTGGGCTGGACAACATCTTTGAATGAACACAGCCTGTACATAAGCTCCTAAAAAAACTAATTTCTCTGAATGACAGGAGCACTGCACAGGGAACTCCAACAGTTTCCCCACACTTTTGCGTTGTTTTAGGCTGTTTTTTGGTTGGTTGATTTTTTTTCCTTCCCCGCACTTTACTGGAAGTGAGGATGCTGTGGGGAAGGCTGGGGATTGAGGCTGAAGCCAGGACAAGCTAAGAGGACAAATAGCAGTGAGTCAGGGTAGATGAGAGGACTAACTGGCAGTGCGGGAAGTTGCTGTAGCTTTCATAGGTAAGGCTAATGGAAACAGCATCAAAACTATTAAGCTGCACATTATTCACTTTTATATGCTGCTAGTAGTTACACTGAGCCCTTCTCATAACCCTCTATATTTTTAATACCTTCTGGCAATGTGATAATTTCTGATTCCTCCCTCAACATTTTCAGACCAAAAAAACAATATTCAGAATATGAAACCATTACACAGTTTTCAACAGGTGTGGATAAAAATAAGGTGCTTACAAAAAAAGACATTTTCTTCAAGGAAAGCAGAATTCTTTTAACAGGAGAGGAATTTCCATTTCACAAACTCCCTGAGCCTGCAAGAACTTCACTGTAACATCAAATATTGTAAGCTCAGATCTCTCGGCCTAAACAAATAAATAGCAACATTGAACAGAAGCGTCAGGGAATTGCAGCTCTCAGGGGAAAATCCAGTGTCTCAGATAATAAATCACAAGAAAAAAAGATTAAAAATGAATAAGGATAATATCGTACCTTTACTCTTCCACTTTCTTGCTATCCCAAGAAAACCAAGAGGAAATTATCCCTCATGCAGTTCCAACAACTAATTTAAGGTTAGCAGTAGCACCCATAGTTTAATCAACAATGTACTCCATGGAGCATTGCAGAGGTGGAACCTACAGGACCCAAGTTTTTGCTGAGATAATTCACTGCTAAATTACTCCATTTTTATCCTGTCTACCCCCATTGATTTCAGCATAATACTGGAATACTGTCAGAATACCTGAGGCCCACTGCTTTTGTTTCAGAGGATATAGCATGGAGACATCTAGGAGCAGTAGAACATTCACTTATTTAAACTCCTCCTGTCTTTGGAGCAAAACATTTATTACAAAATAAGTCTCCTTCTGAAGAGCTCTGATCAGGGAGCATAGCTTAATGGATGAAAGACCATACTTTTCATAAGTAGATTAAATTCAGTCTTAAGGAAATATGCCATCTCCTCTCAGACATGATGGCATGGCACAATGACAGCAAGATAATGGCAGGAACCTGACATTTTAAGTGTCAAAATAGTGTTGGTTTTGAAGCTGAAGTTGGCATTAATAGGATCCAGAGCTTCAGCATTTTAGGATCTGCAAGAAGTTGCTGAAAGGGGATTTGTGGACTTTGTGGATGTGTTTTACTGATTTGTTGCCCTTCATTACACTGCATTAATTCAGGGCTTCTACTAGTCATTTTCAAAATACCGAGAGAAATATTTTCTATTTTGTGCTTAGCAAATAATTCTTCCCTTAAGAACAGAAAAGACCATTTTTTACCCCTGCCCCTCTCTAGCGCTGAGTGTTTACTACTTCACAGGGTAGCAGAGCAATTTCTCTTAATTCCTGCCTTCTTATGGACCTAAGGAACTAATGATCTCTCTTTTCTCATCCTGTGAGATAGTCTTTTGAACTGAATTAAGCCAGAGTATCTAAAGGCCTTATACTTCTTAGAGAGTTTTAGCCCTATGTGGAATGAGCCAAATAATTATTGCAGACTTCCTGAAACTAACATTAATTTATAAACCAAATGAGCACAGGCATCAAGCTGCATGAAAGCACAGACAGTGCTTTGAAGGTCCAGCAGCTTGACAACAGAAAAAAAATGTTTTTGAAGTGACATCCTTGTTCCCTGGCATGGCCTGCCAAGGAGAGGCATTGAAGAGTTCTTGACACTGGCAACACCTGGGCCTTACTGAGCCGATGAGGCATTTCACCTTGATTTGGAACGGAAGAACTAGAAAAGAATTGAACGCAGCAGGAGTAGGTGCCTTCCAGTCTTGGTTGAAAAGTCAACCTATATGTCCCAGCAGAAAGGGTGACCTGTCTGTTTCTCTGCACGTCACATCTTCACTGTGTCTGGCAAAATATGTCACCTTATCAACAGGAGAGAAAAAGGGGAAGAGGAGGAAGGAGCTACAGTGGGGGTCTTCCTGTGGTACCATGAGAAAGAAGGAATAGGACAGAGGCTGAGCACCTCTTACTACATAAGCCATGCCCTAGTGCTACAGCCTCCTTTAGGACGCCCAGTGCAGTCAGGATGGTGGGAATACAATGGTGGGAACGAATAAAAGCTAGGTAAATGAGGAGCCCGCAGATCTTTTGCCTCCTGTTATCCCTCCTCTGTCACCCCTTGCCCCCTTCTCATTTCATCTGGGCTTTAAAAAAGCCCATAAACCCAAACTTGAATGGCTGTACTTCACTCCTGCCCCACCCCCCACTTCTATTTCTAGCTGTGTTCTGCCTCACTGTAAGAAAGTAAACACATTTAACGAACACTGATACGGTTTAACACCTGGATCACTCTGCAAACTCACATGAAATGTATGTCTACCATTTCCCATAAAATAAAATGCATGTTTTATTTGGTTGGAGCAGGAGGTTACAGAGTAATGCATTTGACCAAGAAATCTTGCATGTCACAGAACAAGCTTCCTTGTGAAGACTGTTGCAAAATACGCTGGAGAAGAAGTTTGGGAGGATCTAATCTAGACTTAAATTTACTACTCCTTAACAGGACATCATGTACAGACAGAGAAAACCACGTGTGCACATTTTTAGCCAATGGCCAACGCAATAAAATAATTTCATTTAGCCTGCAAGGAATGAGAATTAATTTAAGTTGCATTACATTGCTTTTGACAGGGTCTAAGGATGTTGCATAGGCAGCTACCGCACCTCAGCTGACTCACGGTATCTTGATAAGCTGCGTTATCTGGGATGTGTGGCTGAGCTCTGAGATAGCAAATGCGCAATGAGCTCTGCTGGGAAGCCACATAGCTCTCCAAGACAATGATGAGATTAAGCAGGATGGTTATTCCCATGCAGCCACTTGAGACTTGTTGCAAAACCAGCTTATTCTCCAGTGACTGTTCCCCAGCAGTTTTTCCATAAGGAAAAGCACTTGAAGGAACCCATTTTCTGCATCAGAACCATTACAAAGTTGCAAGGGATGTAGAAGAACCTCCATATAAATTGTGGATAATTTGTCAAAAGCCTAAACTGAGGAGCCATTTTCTATTTCCTGAAGAAGAACAAAGCAGTCTTTTGCTCCCACAGTTATCAAAATAACACAAAGAGAACCCTTCAGCTGAAATGCACTATTAATTTGTTAGTGACCTAAGTGATCAGATATTATAAACAGCTGAAATCTCACTGATAACTGATTCTCTAATAGCAAGCAACAAGTTATGAGAAACTGTTAAATGCATACATTTTCTTTTCTGCTTGAAAAATAGCTCAGCAGAGAAAGACCAACACCAACTACCTACATGCAACCTGTGCTCTGGCCATGGCAGAAACTCACAGGGATGGGGAATGGCTAGAAAGGAAGTGAATGGTGCAGCAGGTCCTCTCCACCACTGCATCACCTTATCAGACCTGCTGTGATAACTCAAGGGTGTTTGTCTGACTTGTTGTAAAGGCTTTATGGCAGACACCTCTGAGCTGATAGTGTAGTCTGTGCATGGACCATGCTGAAGTAAATCAATTACAGGGCTAATGATCATTGACAAGAATTAATATGAGCTAACCTCCTATCTACAGGAGCTTCTGATTCATTACTAGCTCATATGCCAAAAGTTTTAGGCCCAGGGGAAGAGTTGATAGAAAGAACTTGATAGAGCTGAGTGGGATTTTGCTGTATGTCGTGCCCTCCGTGCTGGACATGGTCATTTGGCAAGGACAACACATTCCATAATTAAGGTTTAAAAAACAATGTGTACTCAACTCTAGGATGGCTTGATCAGTCACACCAAATGCAGGACACTGTACACTTGCTCTTTAAAGCAGTTCATGCCTTTATTGGCTAGCTTGAGCCTTTCCCTCCAGAGGTAACAGCCTGAGGTCTTGTTAAAGGTCTTATGGTCCTAAGCTGTGGTCCAAAACAAGGCTAAGTATGTTTCAGCCAGCTCCCAACATAACCAACATAAAACAGAGGTTGCTTTAGGGCACCAAAAAATCAGTCCTTAGTCTTTAATTATCCACCATCACCATTCCTTGTCCTCTTTTCCTGTAACTCCGAAACAAATGCTATCCAACTTCATTAGTACTGAACTGATGAACATTTACTCCATTTACAGCAAACAAAGGAGGACAGAGGTTTAAAAGCGTTCTTGTCAGATAAACTGTGGGGTCTGTCGTCCCTGTTGCAACTCATAAATTTTAAAAGGGGCAGCTCTTGTCTCTGAAGGTCCCATAGTTAAAAAAAAAAGAAGAAAAAAACCCCACCACTCTGAAGATGCAATTAAGAATGCAGCAACACAACTGTATGTAGTTCACAGCTCCAAAGTGTATACTGCTTGGATTTTGGCCTTTTAAAACTCCATTAAGCTATGTAAATACAGTAGAAAAGAATGTGTACTGTTCACAAACAGTTTGCTAGCATTGGTCAGAAGCGGACCTGCACTCCTCCCTCGTGCCCTATTGCCAGTGATCTGACACTGACAAAGCCTCTTTATTGATCTGCACAGAACAAACCCACCATGGAAGTTGTGTTATGGCCCCCTTTCCCTTCATTGTAACATCTCTTTGACTTAATCCTGATTTTGGGGCAGCCACCCAACAGTGCAAAACCTCTTCCCAAAGAGGCTCCTAACTTCCTCTTCCTAACTTAGAAACTGAATTAACACATTTGCTATTAAGGTTTGGCTTGTTCTCACAATGGGGAGGACAAAGGAACAAAGGAATGCTTCTGTATACCTTCCATGATATCACAACTTTCCTGTGTTTAAATTATCTGCCTTCTGCTTTACTGTACCATCTCTTTATTTTCTTTCTTCAAATAAGCATTTCTCTGTTGCATTAGAAAGAATGAATACTTTGGCAATTGAAGGCCCAGATGCAGAAGTGGTTTTACGAAGTAGCTGTATTATTTCCTGCAGATAAATCACCTTGAACATGACCTTTTCCACTCCCATTCACCCATCTAACTTTTATTGAAAGTGTCACTGTTCCCAAATATTTGCCAGAAAATTGACTGTGAGGAAGAAAGCAAATATTGCTCCCAGATCACAGTCCTACCCTGATGTAACACAACAGTCTCAGAGTGATCAATTTATGCACATGGATTTTTAAAAAACAAAACAAAATTCTTTTCAGGCTTAGCTGTACAGAAACACTACCAGGAAGCCAAAAGTCCCAGGGTACATGGGTTTCTCCACTAACTTTCACTATTCACTAGTCATATGCTACAACCAGTTTCTTCCTAGGTCTTTTTGGTCATATCTTAAATTTTCAGCATTTTTCCTGGAACAATAAACAAATGAATAATCTAAGCATCAAATACAAAAAGAGTGATTTCCAGACCAATAGTTCTGAAACAAAATTGGACCCATAGCATTAAAAAAAAAGAAGCTTTAATTAAAAAAGAAACACCAAAAATCCAAAACCAGCCCTCACTGAAAATGTCCTTACAAGTATAGTGACTTCACCACATTTGTTTGACAAAAATATCTGAGCATCTTTTTTTGCTTTACGCAACCTGCTTTGATGAAGCCTGGGGGGAATATGAATCATATTTAGGCAGATCCCTGTAGAAATACACCTAGTGTGCAATGGATGCAAAATTGAACAAACAAAAGCCCTGAGAGGAATCTGCTTCCACAGCCAAGAGTGAACTCAGCCTTTCTTCAACTCATACGTGAAAAGCCAAGACCAAGAAGTGTGAGAGTTGAACTACTTTCCCTGGCCTTATATTCAGCTCAGAGCTGGCAGCACAGATGAAGCATAAATGATGATGCTTAAGTATTACCAGACCCTACCTGCATAGGAGGGAATTGGTAAGGAAATCACAGAATCATAGAATAGTTTGTGTTGGAAGGGACCTTTAAAGGTCACCTAGTCCAACCCCCTCTCCAATGAGCAGGGACATATTCAACTAGATCAGGTTGCGCAGAGCCCCATCCAACCTGACCTTGAATGTTTCCAGGGGTGAAGCATTTACCACCTCTCCGGGCAACATGTTCCAGTGTTTCACCACCCTCATTGTGAAAAATTTTTTCCTTATAACTAGTCTAAATCTACCTTCTTTTAGTTTAAAAGGACATTACCCCTTGTCCTATCACTGCAGGCCCTGTTAAAAAGTCTGTCCCCATCTTTCTTAGAAGCCTCCTTTAAGTACTGGAAGTCTGCAATAAAGTGTCCCTGGAGCCCTCTTTTCTCCAGGCTGAACAACCCCAACTCTCTCAGCCTTTCCTCAGAGGAGAGGAGTTCCATCCCTCTGATCATCTCGGCAGCCCTCCTCTGGACCCGCTCCAACAGGTCCATGTCTTATCTGTGCTAACGGCTCCAGAGCTGGATGCAGGTGGCGTCTCACCAGAGCAGAGTAGAGGGGCAGAATAACCTCCCTCCACCTGTTGGCCATTCTTTTGATGCGACCCAGGATATCGTTGGCCTTCTGGGCTGCGAGTGCCTGTTGTCAGCTCATGTTGAGCTTTTCATCCACCGATACCCCCAAGTCCTTCTCAGCAGGGCTGCTCTCAACCCCTTCATCCCCCCAGCCTGGACTAATACCAGGGGTTGTCCTGAACCCAAGTGCAGGACCGTGCACTTGAGCGTGCACTCCACACACTGGAGCGTGTCCAGAGAAGGGCAATGAAGCTGGGTAGGGGTCTGGAGAACAAGTCTTATGAGGAGCAGCTGAGGGAACTGGGGTTGTTTAGTCTGGAGAAGAGGAGGCTGAGAGGAGACCTTATCGCTCTATACAACTACCTGAAAGGGGGTTGTGGCGACGAGGGTGTTGGCCTCTTCTCCCAAGTAACTAGTGATAGGACAAGAGGAAATGGCTTCAAGTTGCGCCAGGGGAGGTTTAGATTGGATATTAGGAAAAATTTCTTCACTGAGAGGGTGGTCAGGCATTGGAACAGGCTGCCCAGGGAGGTGGTGGAGTCGCCGTCTCTGGAAGTGTTCAAGAAACGTGTGGATGTGGCGCTTCAGGACATGGTCTAGGGGACATGGTGGCGCTGGATTAATGGTTGGACTTGATGATCTTGAAGGTCCTTTCCAACCTAGTGTTTCTGTGATTCTGTGATTCTGTGACCCTGCACTTGGCCTTGTTGAACCTCATGAGGCTCACACGGGCCCATTCCTACAGCTTGTTCAGGTCCCTCTGAATGGCATCCTGTCCCTCA